>NC_134313.1:70918831-71093831 GCF_964195595.1 Calonectris borealis | reverse complement strand
GACTCTACTTGCTCTTGTGTGATGCAGAGCAGATTTCTAATTATTTTACACTGTCAGGGGGGTATGAAACACCTAGGGTAGAATCAAAACAGGATTATCAAGATGCTTTTTCCCAAACATGTCTTCTAATAATTTAGGTTAATGCCACATAATTTTTGACAACAAGCAAAGTTGAGTCCCTTAGACTAAGTTGGGGAAAAGACTTCTATCTAATTGCAGAAATCGATAAATTAGGCCAGCAAATACCCTATTTCTGCACCTTTGTATTTAACCTGTGGCATATTTTGAAAACTACAATTTAAATGGTTGCCTGTCTGTATTAAGTACTGCATGATACTCTATATTTACCTTAGCAGAAAGAAAGCGTGTGGGTTTATATTTCATTCTTGAGAAATACCAGATGACCTTGAAATTAAAATCTCTCATAATTCATTGAAAAAATGGGTCAGAATTAAGGTCACGTATGCAACTTTTTCTTTTCTCAGTATCACTTAAATATTTATATTTTCTCAACATATTTTTCGTAATGAAATCTCAATATATATTAACATATTTTAGTATGGATATGCATATGCATTGCATACAGCAAAAGACAACATGGTGATAGAAAGCATAAGGAGGTATATGACTTGCAGAGAGAATATTGTTTATGATGTCTTCTTAAGCAAGAAGTGATGAGCTGGCAAGTGAATTATGCAACATATCCCACTAACATAACAAGAAAACCTCTATTTTAAAGACCGTATGAGAAAGAAGTTTGTGTATTACTTTTGGCATAAGTTACAGAAGCCTGTTTCATGAATATTTTATATTTGCTGTAATATTTTAATGTCATATAGTTTGCTTTTTTTCTGTCTGTTTTTCATTTTCAAATTCAGGTTTTCAAAAATGTTCAACTGCAAAAGTCAAAATACTTTACAAACACTCTCGAATGAAACTAAATAGTAACCCTGTGAAATTACAAAATAGTAGTATCACTAATTAAGTTAAGAAATGGCATAACAGAGATGTTTATACTCACTCCTTACAAATCTGGTCCTAGTCAAATTCACCCCAAGTCACACACAAAGCCTGTGTAGAGCCAAAAATATAATTCACATCTCTAGACTTGTACCTTTGTTCCTTAATGATGCTTATGCCCATTTGGCATTAGGTATGGTCATAAAGTGATCAAATTCATTGGCTATTTAACATTATTCAAATGAGAAAAATGAACTGAATAGTCAGTCTTTTTCAAATGAAAGGAACATAAAATGAAATTTGTCATTATTTACAGTTCATTATTGGTTAAAGAAATATAAATTCTTTGTAGAGCTTATTATTCACCATGTATTCATTTAGGGCCAAATTTTCAGCCCAAGGGATCACTCACACAGATTTGCCTGTTTGTCTGCAGACCAGGATTGGCACACAGAGACTGGGTAATTGTGCACAGAAATTGGTAGCTGGACGTACAATAACCTGACCCGCACACATTCAGACCTGTTTTTGCGTTTTCTACAGGTATATATTCACGAAAGTGCCTGAAATTTTGCCCTGGCTCATCTTGGTGATAGAATGCATATTAACCTTTAAAAAGGAATATAAGCTAAAATATTTATTGAAATCTTCTTTAAATACAGAAGGATAAACGTAAAAGCTGAGTGATCTTCTTGCCATCTCATCTGTAAGTGCATTCTATAAATATTAAGTGTTGCCTAAGAAATGATACCATTTATCTGTTCTGTAAGCAGAATTTCAACAATAATTGCACCTTTCAAAATATTAAATAATCCACATTTTTTAATTGCAACATTGTTGTCAGAACTGTTCCTCTAACAAATCACTGTATCCACATTTTTAATTATTTGTCAACACCTAAGTGAGCATATTTTATTTCATTTATGGACCTAAACCTTTAGTTTCTACTGCTGGATAGAGCAGCAATGATGCTAACTCATAGACTACCAATCCTTTTCCTTATAAACACATGCTTACTCCTAAGAGTATATAAAGAAGTTAGGCCCAAGAGCCCTAGGAAAAGAGGGTAAAGTATGCTTGTTCATCTTTCTCAACTACATCACTTTTAAGTTATTAATGTTGTTTGTTCTTATCCAAGAAATGTTAGGTGCGTTTAGAGAAGCATTTTATGCGTGGTGTTTTGTGCTGAATATGATAGACATGACTATTTTTCTGTTACTTAAAATTGCAAAAATGTTTACTAAAGATTTTAGGTTTATCGTTTATCAAGCTTTCAAATTTCACTGAGTCATTCTTGATAAATTCCTTCCAATTATGTAAGTTAAGGAAAGCATAGGTGTGCAGTGACACTTGCACTCTGTGTGTTGGTTTACAACCTCTTTAATTATAACCAGTCTCTAAAGCACTTTCACATACCCTTAAATATAGCTGACCCTTTTTATATAATTTCATTTGGCTGTTAGTGTTTGGAGAATATCCAGCAAAGCACTTCAGCAAATTCAATAAGTACATACTATAATTAATATAAAATCCAATAACGATGGTAAACTGGTCTTCCTAGAGAATGGCTGTTAAGACATCATAATTTGACTATTGGCATAAATAGTTTTAGTGAATTACATAACAACAGTATCTTAGAATTCATCCTGACTTAAAATATGAGCTTTAAATACTATGCTGTGTATGCAAATCGTATCAAGGATACTATACCTTAAATGTATGAGTAAGCATATTGCAAATTTATCTTACTACTTGTCCTCTATTACAACTGTAGAGGATGAATTCACATGTAGTTTCACTTCAAGGTTTAGCTTTACATTTACTTCAATAGCGAAAATGCCAGGGAGATGCACTGAGCTGCATTATTATTCAAATATTTGTTCCAGTATTTATATTCATATATGACTGTGCATAGAGGAAAAAGAAATGGTATCTTTCATCAACAGCCATTAAGTAAAATCAAGCAGTTAAGGCAATTTCACTTTCTGACATATATACCCACTTAAAATATCTATTCTGTATGTCAAACCAGATATTGTAAAAGTGGATTTTAATGGGACTAATGTATCTGACTTTATTTTAAGTGTACCTATCATTCTATATTTGACAGGCAGCATCACAAGACTTTCTAACATGCAATAATTTTGGCATTCTTCTCTGTAATGACCTGTCCACCCAGAAGTATCTCTAAACTAAAAGAATGACTCTGGGTCTGACCAGAAAAATAAACTCCTCACAACCAGCTTGTTTTCAAGATGCTTCCAATGTTATTATTCCATTAATAATGCATTTTTAGTTGTCAAAACTGATCAGCATCATAGTTTTTTCCTAGATACTGTTTATTATAAATCACTCCACAACAATATATTATTTTGAGGTGAATAAGAAACAAAACCATTCATTGTCAACTGGAATTAACAGTCAGGAAGCTATAGTCTTTTAGATGGGAAAATAGGAAAATTAGCATACAGAGATCTGTTTTAAAATATCAGCATGTACTTGGTGACATAAAAAACGAACAATGTGTAGCCGGCAGAGAGATTAAAGTTACCTGAAACATTTCCTAATTGTTCTTGTTGGCTAATTAGAAAGTAATGTTTAAGCAATAACAACTTTTTTTACGGTCTCAGTCGGGGTTTGTATCACATATAAAATAGATATTATATGAAGAACCCTCTCAAGAAATCAGAATTATTTAAATCAAACTTTACTATTGTGACAATATGTTAATCTTATCCTCAGACCTTTTAAAATCCTATTGTTTACCAGTTACAATAAGAATTCAATTTCCACATGATGTTTATGTATGTTGAATAGAGGGGAGACATTCCATCAGAGAGATCCCCATTGCTAGAACAGATGGGCATTGTCTCAGTACTGTTAAACAGGGCGATGTGGAACATTTTATTTCACACATAAAGCAAATCTAGTAAAATTAGCTCTTTTCAGTGCTTTTGACACTTTGGTGGAGAAAATCTCCTCTCACCTGGGGAGTCGAGTATAAGACATCTGAATCAGTTTTGACTTGGGGAATTCGGTATGTAAAAACTGACATTTTCTTTTTTCGGTTTCCCACCCAGTGCCCCAGGTCCCTAGAAAAACCTGTTAAATGCTAGTGAGAAACAAATGATGACGTTCCACCCTCTTTTGTCTTACGTGAAAAATCAATATTTCCATAATAAATTATCTTTATAATTTCAATTAGAGAAATTATGATAAGATTCTGCTCCTCAGTAATGACAGTATTTGGCATTTCAACTCTAGATTTCAAGACATCTCCATGAAGTTGGTCAAATGTCATTACTAAAGATGGGAAACTGAGTCATAGGGAAACTGTGGTACAAGTAATGCAACAGGTACAAGTCATCACTGAAAAACAAAGTCCAGGCATTCTTGTAGGCCAGTCTTGATACACAATAATGTATCCTAAAGAGTTGAGGTACCCCTGAGAGAAAAATAGCACAGAAGTCATAAACCACAGTTCTTACTGATATATTACAAACTGCCAGGATGGTTGGTTGCTAATTACCTTCAGAATTCCAAAAACAAAGTTCAGAAAACCTCAAAGCATTTCCCTTGGGCTCCCCAAACTGGAGGTTGCAATTCCGTAACAATAATCTTGGTAAAACAGTTTTGAAAATTGTGCTGTCATGCTTGCACAGGTCAATGAATGTCTTCCGGTTTCTTTGCATGCTTCAGACCAAATTAGTACCAACTGGAAAAAAAGACTTGCATTGCAAGCTTCCTTCTAAAGAATACAAATAATCCAAATGATCATTTCCTATCAGTTATCTTGGGTTAATGAAACCTTGTTTAAGTGGCAATAAAAAAAATATCAGGCCTGTTCAAAAAGATACTGCACACTGCCACACAAGCCTAAGTCATTACACAAGATTTGGTCAGTCAATCCTTTAAGCAACTCCAGAAAACAGCCTTTGATATAATCTGGTTATCTTGCCTGCTAGATTCCCTCATTCAGCTGTTTTGCCCTCCTTATTCTATGCTCATTGTCAGAATAAGGCAGAAAGAGCTGACAGGTTCACATGTGCCCAAACAGGTAGGTGTTTATTTAACTTGGATGGGTAAATTGATCCCCATATCCCACTAATTTGCTTCCTTTTGTAGATAAATAAATAACAGACAATAGCTAAGTGAATATTTCATCTCCAGCAATAAGCTTATTTCTGAGCTGATCCCAAAGCTTCACTCAAATATTGTGATGGCTCAAACCAAACCACCAGCAATACACCCCAATTTGTTTCAATTTCTTACTGATCAACACCCAATCTGGGGTGCCGTAACCAGAGTCCGAAGAAGTAGAAAGGGACCCCTGCATTCAAAAAACGGACTGCAAAAACCCTAAAGAAAAAAGTTTAGGTATTAAGTCATCTATCATCCCAGATTCATGCCAGGACTATTAAAATGTTCACGTCTCCATTGAATCACTTTTACTTGGGTATCTTTTACTGTGGACAGAATTTCTGCAAGCATGATTACACGGAGATTTTGAGTACACGACATTTCCATTTTCATTTTAAACATATTTTAAACATATATTGCCTAATACCCAGTATAGAAGGCATGCTCATGGATTAATGAAGTACTATAGAAATCATCAGCATGCTCACCACCCCTGTAAGTATGGCAGTTGTCAGTCAAGTGGGGAAGTATCAGCCTTGAAACACTCAGATCCTTAGTCTGAGTGATCAGCTTCCAGCACTCCTCTTTTTTTCTCTGTCAACAATGTTACTTCTGCCTCGTTTTACTCTCCTTGTCCTGCATAGAGTTAGTCAATGCACTCTCTCACAGCCCAACAACATTAATATGCTGTAAAGCAGGGCTAAGGTCCTATGGTGGTGCTTCATAAGGCTGGACTCTGGGTGAGATCCCTGGTAATCCCTGGCCTGCAGGTTACATGACTCCTTTCAGGAGCCATCAACAATGAGAAGTATCAGCAGCTGAAGCCAAGTGTGATTTGTGTATTTTGTGACATCTCTTTCACAAACCACGCTATATGTCTGTACGTTTTGACATGCACATGCACTCTTGATCAAAATAACACAATTCCAAAGTACTAAATGCAATGCTTATTATTATTTAGCTAATAACTGTATGAAAATAAAGAACTTAAATCTACCTAGTACCTTTATCAATCTTTGTAAGTTTGATGAAAAATGTTAGTTAAACATAATTCAGCAGCTTTTGACAATTCTTTAAAAATGGACAGGAAATGCTAGGTAATTTTTACAAACATTTTTTTAAAAGTCTACAAAAACATATTAAAATATTATTTTTTCCAAAAAAGAAAAAAAAAATTAAAAAAGAGAGTCCATTCTGCACCCTGGGAAGAGGTAACCATTTCACCTTAAAATTATTCATGATTTTTAAAATTTTGCCTGCCTTTTGAATAAACGGGCTATTGCAAGAAAGAGAAAGTCTTCACAATTTTTAATTCTATCAAAATTGTGAAAGAAATATTTGTGAAACTGCGTATGCTGTTAACAATATATTATCAAAGGCAAAAAAATCTTTTCCTTTTGCTGTCTCCTGAAAGGTATTTAGACCAACTTTAGCAGCCTAAGACTCTTGAAAAGTGCATCCAAACCTGAATATTTAACATTCATCTGTGATAGTTAAAGTTTAAGAATCTTTTTTCCCCCCTATACATTTTCTGACTCAGAAAAGAAGGTTCAAGTTTGAAAGAGCGCTTTGATTTGTACAAGAACACAGTAGCCTGTTGCACTCCATTCTGATCTGAGGGCTGTCACTTCTTCCAGCCATCAAGAGACTTCTGAAGAACCAGAAACCTGTCAAGTACTACTCTCTGTCAAAAAAATAAAAGGAAATACACATTTTGATCTGGAAATTCATCTCAGACCAGGTACATGGGCTTGCTGATGACAATTGCCTCTCCATGAGTCTATAATGTTTTTCTTGTATGGTTATATGAACCTTGTATGTGTATCAATCAAAGTGTACTCAAGTATATGACAAGATGTTGAATTTAAGAACAAGTCTGAAGTCCCAGCTGGTTTTCAAGTTAAATAGAATGTGAAGGAAGTAAGAGTTTCTGACCAGAAAATAATTGTCTCATTGTAAGAAACTGTACTACCGCAGGGGGCGAAAGGAAAAGAAAAAATTCCAATCAGAACCTACTTTCACAGACTTTCCAACCAAGACATTTAAAAACAAAACAAAACAAAACAAAACAAAACAAAACAAAACAAAACCCCCAAATCATTTCAGAAATTATAACCATGACAAGGTAATGACAAGCATTTCATTAAGGTACAAGTATACGGTTACACCATAGCTAGCACTGGAAGTGAACTATGACAGTACAAAATGAGGTAATGCCTTTAGGATATGACAGGCTAACCAATTGACCTAAGAAAATTTGACCAAAGAAGGTCTCATCTACTCAGGACAAAGTTTTTGTGACAACTAATATTACTACCAACACATAAACTAAATCCTTTGAAGACCTGATTTAGCCAACTCCTTGCAAGAACGATGAAACTAGTCACAGACTTGTCTGTGTTGGAGCTTTACTCAGTTACAGGTGACCTTTGAGAAAATTCATTCTTGTAGAGGACACTGGAGAGTTGTTATCAGCTGGTAAAAGAACAATCTTCCAATACCAGTTAACAGCATGCAAACATCTTACCAAACAATTAGAATAATTAAGAAATTACTGAGATAGATCATCATTTTCCTCTGATTGCTAGCTACATCACAACTGACTGCTTAGTATTTATTGAGTGTATAAATGTATTAATTCTTAACTGGTGACTGTTTCAATGTGTAATGTTCGATTGCAGAAAGGAAATTATTTTAGGAAATTATTGTATATAACACATTTTTCCATGTGACAGATCCTCCATTTTCATTTTAGATGCTGTCTTTTCAGATCCTTTTCAAAGACTTACAATGCTTGAGGTAAATGAGTAGTTATTAATCAATGTGTAGACAAACCACTTAGAGGATATGCAACACATTATTAATAGGAATAGATATTCCATATTTACATTTTTGGTTCACAGAAGAGAAGCTTCAGTAGATTCTTAACTGCCATAAGAAATAGTTGTCCTACACTTATATAAGCTGAAAAATAGTGTTGCTGAGATACTTAAATTTGACATATGGGAGAAAGGAGTTCATCTAGGCTTCCAAAACAAGAAAAATTGTATTTCTTCATCAGGGCCCTTCCCCTGCTGTTCCCTGACCAGGGGAGCTGGTTAAGCAGGATTCTCCAGTGGTGATTATTTCTCCTCCATCTGCAGCCTTCACCTCACAGGAAGGTAGGCATCTGCTTGGCTTCAGATCTGTTGGTTCATGGGACTGGTACCTAAGTACTCTAGTGCCTTTTCCTCCAGACCCTTCATTGCTCAAGAAGAACTATCACATAAGTCTTGATAGCATTAAAATCACATGTAGACCATCTCCTCCGATCAGTCATGCTGACTTTCCTTATCCAATGTGTTTGTAAAGGTGCTGCTGCTGTTTGTGGCCACCCTGGTTCCCTGCCACTACTGTTAGTAGTGATAATCCTCTCTTCTGTTGGCTCAAGCAATACTCTGTTCACTGAAAAAAAGAAAATTGTGATGTGGTATAGAAGTCAATATACTGCTTTCCAAAAATGATTCCAAAGACACTTTTCTTGTGACACTTAAATATATGTCTGAATAGCCAAGTTGCTGAATAATTCTTAAATGTTTTGGTGCAAGGACCCTCTACTGGTGTTTTTAGCTGTGCTAACTTCTCGTTTGATCTTACTCTCTTCTTTTTCAACATTATCCTTTTTCTCTTTCTCTATTGTAGAAAAATGCTTTTTTTCCCTTTACTTTTGCCACCTCAGTCATACAGCTTTTACAACACCAAGAGGAAGGGCACAATGCATCACAAACATGTCTTGGCACTGGTGTTTGCCTAGGGTCAGCAATAAAAGTCTCACATCCAGAAGCAGTGACTATGAGGATATCAAATACCAGCAGAGCAAATTTACTGTTTTGGAGGTGGGTTTTGGCTAAAGTTAAAATTTCTTGAGTGTTGTAGCATTTCAGCTCCATTGAAAGCAATGTTAAAGATACAGGTACCGAAAAGATCCAGAAAATGCAGCAGTTAAGGACATGTTAAGGGCCTGTCTTACACCGAGCTAAAATTCAGCATGGCAGTTGTAAATGCTGTTGTGGTCTGCTCATTTATAGTATCTGATATATTCATACTATGTTCATTTATAACATTCATATTACACAACTTGAGCTTTGCCTTCTTTATCAGATGTATTGCGCTGCTTTCCATCAGTGGCCATATATTATTTCTCAAGCAACAGACACCCACACTTGTTTTAGCCTTATTATTACATCTGTGCTTACCATAACATCTGGCTGTTCAACTGCCAAAGACAGCCATATTTGTGCTATACTCAAGACAAGGATCTTTTTAGATAGCCAGAAATGGCTGCCCGTTCCTACCTACCTACCTAGGTGGGTAAGACACATGCATCATTAAAATTAGCTCCTGTTCAGATGCAATCGCAAGAAAGTAACTTGGGATGCTGCAACCCTCTCAGTTATCATATTATTTCTGGTTTTTCTTCCCTTCTCACTAATTCCATAGTGACAAACACACTCCCTTCTTGTTTTCCTTATTTTTCTCCCTGCCAATTGTGGACATCTGCATTGCATGGTGTACACAGGCAGGTGAACCTATGGAGGTCATATAACTGTTCACTAAACTGTTCATTAAAATTCCAGTCCCCCAATTTTACACTTTCAAAGATTTCACTTACATTTTTCTGGTGACAACATGATATCAGCAACTCTGGTTTTCTTTTCCTGCCCAAGTTTTCACCATGCAGTGCAAGAGAGTGCCAGAGAGATCCAGTGTAGGTTCAAAGGAAGGTTTGCAAATAGAGACTTGCAGTGCCTGTTTGAAGCAGAGATTTCAGAGACAAAGAACACCCTCAGAAACCCTCCAGGATGTAAACAGAGGCAGAGAAACAGATCTTGACAGTGCCTCCAAGCAAAAAAACCTTCACAAACTGACCAATATCTCAAGCTATCAGGTAGGGTATTACATAGAATAGAAAATGCCTAATCCTGGTCACCTGCTACAGCCCCGAGCTTTGCTCTGTCAACCTGTCAGCATTTCCTCACAGGTAATTTCTCAAAGATAATGTAGTTAAATGTTAAATTAAGCAAAAATTCTAGATGATTTCTCAATTTCTGGAGAAGTACTTATTAATGAAATAATCCCTGTATAGCTGACAATCCCCGGATTTTCCCAGAACTACCATATTGTGACTGGGCTTCTAGAAAGCTCAAATATGAATGGTTGTGGGGGATTTCAAGTAAGGAGAACAGGCACATCACTCTTCAACTGTAGCAGTTCCAAAAATGCAGTGTCTTCATTAGAAACTCTGTGTCATACAGGGATAAGGTAAAATAGACACATTTGTCTGCTGTTCAGCAAAGGTTGCAGGCAGATTAATTCACCTGCTCTCCTCCAAGCCTTTTCTTTCCCACTGTCCTACTCCAGCAGTTGAAATGACATGCTGCTAATGCAAAAAACTTACCTCAAATGCTCCCTGCCCTTTCCCTATCCTGTACCACAATTGTACTATGCCTGGAAAAACAGCCTGAAGAGAGGTCTCCTGTAACGACTGGTCTCAGAGCAAAATCAACTAGCAATTCCAGTCAGCATGGTAACATAAAAGCTGCAAACCATGGCCTTGCTAGGCAGATGTGTCTGAGGAGCCTAACAGGGCAACCTGAATTGTGAGGAGTTTAAATGAATGACAAAATTGTTCTTTGTCATGTCAGGAAACTTCAAAGACTGATGAAAACCCAGTGATATCTCTTTGCTCCTCCCAGAAAAGTTTCTGATAAGACTATGCAACAGCATGTTTAGAAGAGTTGGCCAGCAGATGATCTTGAGAAGACTGGTGCCTCTGCTTCCAGCTGGGGAAGTGCCAGCTAAAGGACTGGGATTTTGCCCACCCAATGGAGCTTGCACAGTTTCTGCGGTGTGAATAAGAGAATATGCCAAAGCAGACTGCAGACAAGAAGGGCTCCCTTAGGAAAGAAGTGTCTGAAATAAAAAAGTAGCACAAGCTCCATCAGGTTTGTTTTCCATTCAGGTCCTTGAACTGATGACCAGGCCTGCCAGGAAGGGTCCCTTCTCTAGGGGCCTGCTGTGGGAACTCATGTTGTTACGCCCACAATTAGACACAGTAGGGGTGGCAGAGAGCACTGCATTTCCATCACCGCCTGCCAAAAACCTCAGTCCTCGTTTTCCATCATGCGATAAGAAGGAAAGATGAGAAGGAGGAAGCCTTTGGGAGGCAGAGTTGAAGGTGCAAAGGAGCAATAAAAATTACAATCATATTTGAAAATGGAGCTGTTGGTGCTTAACAGAAATGACCGGCTTTTGAGGTAGCGATCGCTCTTTTTTTGCCAATATCTGGGCTAGGAATAAATCCTTAATTTTATATGTCTGTTGTTTTCAAATCTGTAACACCTCATATCCAGTGCTTCAAGCCCATAGTAACATACAGACTTATATTTAAAATATTTCTTTTTTCTGCAACCTTCTTGACTTTGAGCCTCACTCCAGGGCCAAACCCCCAAACATTGAGTGAATTCATTCTACTGAAATAGTAGGAGCTCAGATACAGAACATGATGTGGTCCAGCCCAGGTCTAACTTCTTGTGACAAAGCCTCTGAAAGGCAAGACTGCACACTAAGGAAAGCTTCCAAAGATTGAAGAAATATTCAAACAGCATAGGAAGCTGGTGTAATTGGAAGGACATCTGCTTCTTGATATTAGGGTGTGAATTTCCTTTGGATATCTAAAGATCCTGTTTTTTGGAGAAAATGCAATACTAAAGCAAAGAGTTGAGTCATTGCATTATATTTCTGATTATTTGAGGGTGTCCGTTGTGCACACTTCCCTCACCATGATCTTAATTTTAGATTTGTGCATTGCAAAGTGATTTATTGCTGAGGGAAATCACCTGTTGGGGTCATAAGGTTCATTCCAGAGCCTGATGCCAACATTTTGTGGATGAGCTGGAGATTCCACAGACAACTCTGTCGCCTCAAGAAAGAAAAGAAAAGTTCTCATACACACCCAGGGAAAAAAATTTTCTCCATTCTCTGTTGGTGGTCTCAGATTTGCAAGATATTAGCTACTTGGTGCTAGCCACACAGTGCCAAAAGCACTGCTCAATAGCTGTTTTATGTTCTATGAAAGCTACCTCTCCCAGGCTCTCCAGGAAAGCCACAACATTGCTCAGAGAAGCTCACACTGTCCTGGGTTTCAGTCTGATCTGTCAAGGGTCCCTTGCTGACTAGCAAGGCCCACTTCTGCCTACACATTCACTTGGCCAAAACCACTTCTCAAATCTGGCTCCTCTTCCCTCCATCCATGGCTGAAGATGCCAAGATGATGAAAAGGTGCCAAGCAGAGAACCCTGATATCAGCTGCAGAAAAACACTATAGGATTTATCCCATGTCTGAGCTTACTCTGCCGCAAGATCGATGTACATGCTCAGTGCCTGAGACAAAGGTGTGCTACAAGGGAGCCAAGGGTATGAGCAACATGTGATAAGAACATACCTCAAGCTTTCTATTAAATGTAGCTTCAGTAATTTGTTGCCTGAATTTTTTTTTTGCTTTCCAGTCTTTTTGCCTCCTGTAAGCCTCAAAGAAGTTAATTTTGTAATGTCCCAACATTATCCCTAAATGTTTTCAGAAATAATAGCTCAAGACCATGATCTACAGGGTCCTATTAGAAACTACTTGCTGATCATATCCCATTTATTATTACATCTTGAGGTCTGTCACATAGACAGTTTTTAATCCACTTAATGTATGCCATGTTGATTTTGTATCTTTCTTAACGAATCCATTCTGTAGCATGAAACCAAATGTTCTGTAGAAGTCTAAGTATATTGTATCAATATTATTACCTTATCAACCTAACTTGTAATCTCACAAAAATATCAAATTAGTTTGACAAGATCTATTTTCCATAAAACCACATTGATTGGCATTAATTATATTTCCCTGCTTTCATTATTAATCGAGTCTCATACCAGTCATGCCATTGTTTTCCTCAGGACTGATGTCAGTTTAACATGGCTGTATTTACCCCACTTTTCTTGTTTACCCTTTCCTGCCTTTGTTTATTTTCTTGTAGTCTCCTAGGCGTTCCATATTATTCACATAATTATTAAAAGAGTGTTTCTGTATTACATCTGAAACAGAAATTTCTTATCATAATCCTGATTCTTTTCCTACAAAGTAGAAATACTTAGTAGACACTTTTGCCTTTTCCATATTATTGTTGGTGAGTCTAAATGTGTCTGCCTAGCAATGAACCTGTGTCACTGTGAGGACAATTTCTGTTTCAATTTACTTAAAAACTCCCCAATTCTTCACAGCTAAATATTCTTTCCTCTGTGTATCCTTTCAATTCCTTTACCAATCTCCTGCTTTTCCTTGCCTCTGTATTTGTTGTAATTAACTTCTTTCTTTCAACTGTTATATATGTTTTTATTATTTTTCTGCTTTCATCTATTTACCTGCTTTCATCTCCACTTAACTTTACTGTTGTTTTCATAACCTCTGGTTCCTTCTTTCCTCACTGGCTTTTGGGAGTCTAGTAAAATGTTATCAGAAGGTTCCATATGATTATTTCTTTTTTCTGATTCAGTCCTTTCAAAATATGTCCTTCCTAATTGTTTTCAGTTTTGGCAACTTGATCCTTGGGCTAAGAGTCCAATTCAATAAAATACTGAAGAAATTGTGAGCTGGTCAGGAAAGCCTAAATTTCTGGAACCTGATATCCACAGCAGATTCTAAACTCAGAACTAGGAGTGCATTTTTCCTCTAGTGTAACAGTGGAGGGCTAGGGCTTGGCAAAGACAGAAGCCCATGTTAAGTAGAAAGCTAGCTGAAGCTGGATAATAATGAACCTTATGAGCAGAGGTGTGTTTGAAGCTCTAGCATTTCTAGAGCTTGGGCATACAAATTATGTTCTCAAGCATTACCTTTCATTTATGGCCCAGAGCCCAGAACTTTCTCCTAAAGATTGGTATCTACATTTGTTCTTCCCAAGAATTGAGTAACCTTCCCTCTTTTTTTTTCAAAAGATGACCAGTATTTACAGTAACTTTTTACATAACATCTTAGCAGTAAGAGCACCTGCCCAGAGAAAAGGTAAAAATCAGTCGAGATGATTTTAAGCCTATATGCCCCAATCAGCACCCTAATCTCAATTTTATATATAATTTTTAATTACATTTTCTTACATGAATATGTTATCAGAATAAAACTAATCCATAAAGTGGATATAATTCTAGGAGCAGAGATCAGAATGTGGAGTTATCTCCGTCCATGCTCTGGTCATACTGTTGGAGTGAAGCCCTTGCTTACCTGTATGGTTCTGATTCCATAGGTCTTGCATTCTTTTCCATTTTTCTACAGGAAAGGTGAATACTCCTGTCTGGACTATCCTATAATCAATGCAGTAGGAGGTTTCTCCAGAGAGTGTGAGAGTGAAATCCTTTCTAAATCATCTGAAACACATTAAAAGTCTCACACTTCCTTGCTGACTGATATAGCTGGCAGGGTGTTCAATCACTTATAAAAGAAAGACAGCTTTTGAAACTGCTTTTTGTGAATGCACAAATGCTGTTGGTTTATTTTTAATTTCCAAGTTTTCTTCTCTAGTTTCAATTATGCTTGCAGTGGTGAACGTGTCATCTGCTTAATTTCCTGAAGCAAGTTCCTCAGGGTAAATGTAACCCTACTACACAATACAGAAGTGAAGGCTCAGGGAAGCTTTCAGATCGGAGTGAAAAGTATTTTGTGAATATAGGTTCTTACTGAGCTAGGCAGTCACCTACCTCACACAGGATTTTCAGGCTGCAATTTTTTGATTTTGATGCTCAAAGCCTTCCCAGATTCCTGACTTTTTGTCTTCATTTTGAGAGCTGGCATGAGGTACTCATTCTGACTGATAGGACTATTGGCATTTGTTTACATGTAATGGACTTGCTCAGGTTGGGCTAGCTTATATCTACTTGCCATTAATAAATATCTGTGATGAGGATAAACTGACATTAGCTGTCAGTATGGTGGTAATACAGATTTTTTTATTGCAGGTCTAACAATTTTTGCAATGGAAAAAAAATATCAAACATCCATGATATCTGCTTTCAATTACTAGCCATCTTAACTGACTTTATAAACTGATGCTAGCAAGCTGATAACATTGCCGTGCTTCTTGCTAGGTTTTTAAAGAGTTGGGGAAATGAACGTATTCCACCTTCAGTGGATCCCTCATGGCGAGTCTGTTCTGGCCCTTGCCTTGCTCAGTGGAAGACCACTGTGAGAAACAAGATATTTCCAACAGCAGAAGCTTTGTGATACTGGTAACAGTGCTGGGTTTTTTATGAAGTCCTTGTGGTTACCAGCTGGCTCTCCCAACATCTAGCTCATAGCTTTGGAGGAGCTATCTGGCTGAGGCTCAGTAACTGTAAGTTTGATGGCTTGATATGAGAAAGCAGTTTGAGGAAGGATCGGAATTAATATTTGCTTTTTCATGAAAGAAGGTTTACAGGTCTTCATTGTAAAAGGCAGGCAATCTCAGAGTCATACTTCTGATATCAACCTAATAGCAGAGGCTGTGAATCCTTCTATTCCGATTGCATGAGACCAGAACATTGCCAGTCGTCTTTTTGATTGCAGCTTATCTTCATGCAAACATGGCAGTTTCATTCCAAAATACCCCAGGTTCAGTCAGACACTCCCTCGAAACATCTGTTAAATCAGACTATGGCAGGGTATTTAATCAGCTATATATCACATGTGGAGCACATTACATCTGAACTTCTTAAAACATACTTTAAATTTCAGATGAAATTTGAGAGTTTTGTTTTGATTTATAAAATTCTGTTTAATATGAGACTTGTTACCTAAGAAACCAATTATTTCCTTATCCTCTGACTCAGCAGATGAGCTCAGCTTGGGTGCTTAACCAAGCAGTCCCTAAGGAACCTTACATTGGGGCTCAAGGTAGAAGATTTTCAGGACCTTTGGGTTCTGGAGGACATTCAGTAGCATAGAGACCAAGGACTCCAATCTTCTAGACATATTGCAAAGCCTGTGTATTTACTCAGGCTTTCTCAGAGGTAGAGTAAGTAAGTGAAGTGTTGTGGGAGGAGAGTAACACTACTATTGCTTACAAGGTGTCACTGCAGATTTTTTTGTTTGTATGTATGTATTTATTTGTTTTAATGACATCCATAATTCATAATAAATAGACACTGTAAAATGAATATGTAGGTAGGGTCTCTCACAAAATTTACATATTTTTAAAAGATGGCACGCAAACTTACCCAAATGAACTGGTGGCCACACAGACTGAGACTAGAGTATTTAAGTCCGACCTGAGAGCAATGCAGTCTAACCTGCACATTTTAGCTTTCTCCACCTAAGGATTTCAATAGCATTTGCTGTCTTTCTACCCTCTGAAGAGTTCTCAGCCACTCAATTTGTACAACCATACATCCAGGACTCCTGACCTCTGAACTCCTTCTCCAGCTTAATTAGGGTCTATGCGAAGGTCCCTTCTCAAGCTCACAAGAAGCCCTTGACCACTTGTCCAGCCTTTCCAGGGTCATTTGTGAACTTCTTGTACTGTATGAATGTCATTCTCAAATTGCTTTTCTAAGAATGCGTTTCTCTTGCAGAAATTAAGAAATCATGCACCATTTATAATTCTAAGTAAAAAAAACCAACTTCCCAAAGTGTAAATAAATAAATAGATAAAAATAATCATGTTCTTGACAGAGCAAAAACTACATACCATGTGTGGTTTCATTTTTTTTCATAAAAGGGAATTTCTACCATGTGTAGATTTATATTAATGAGATTATTTAATAACTGTATGCATGGTTCTAACTTAATAGAAACTGATATACTGTTTTCAGGTTGTTTGGGGGAAAACAGGCTTTTTTAAAGTTATACATCATAAAAAACTTTATTTGATCAATGTTAAAATGATATATTTTCTGCTTTTTAAGTTGAAGGTACCACATACATACTGTTTTACTTTAATTTTACAGGAGGAATTTTATATATATGCATATATGTATATACATACATACACACATCTCCTCTGGTAGCATAACAAAGTCAAAATATGTTAGGGATGCTTCACAGCAGAACGATATGTAACAGCTGCCTTCCTTTCCTTCAGAAAAGATATAAAGGATTGTTTTTCCTTTTACAGTGATCCCTTAAGTCACGGCAACCTTCTCCAGTTGCCATTAATTCGACACCCTGACAACTTAAAGACAACGGCAGCACATCAGATCTAAAAGGAATTGTGTCTAATTTTCCCTGCTAATGCATTGTATCTGCAGAACTGATATTAAAGGTAATTCTGCACATCATGTCTCGAAACCAGATACCAGGAGGGGATGATGAACAAATTGAAACCTCTTGTGGGAAAGAATTTGACCAAATCCTAACATTCCATAGACCATTCACATGAAATTGATAAGACTATTGTAAATGACTCCAGTGACTTTGAAGAGATGAAAAGATATAGACCTGCAATAGTAAATAAGCAATAGGAAAGGAGACACTACTATGGAAAAAGCTAAATTAATGTTTGTGTTGTTCACGAAAGGTTACAAATAATAAATTTTGCTTTGAAAAGAAATATAGTTTAATAATTTTCACACTTGTTTCTTCTTTTTTAGCTTTAATTTAAGCAGTGCAATTTCTACAAACATTAATTCTAAAGGATGAAAGTCATACTGCATGTCCAGCAACATATCTTTTTTTCCAGTTAGACCTCTCTCTACATTCCCTTAGGAGAAATGGATTGGCTTTCTACAAAAATTTTTATACACAACATGGAAAAGTATTTGCAGCCTCAATCTTGTCTCAGAACTGAAATATAAGATGAGGCTGTGTGAAATACCACTGTGATGGCCTTCACTGATCTGCCTACTTTTAAGCTCTTAGTAGCTCTTCAGTTTAAGAGCAGTAGCTGTTAATTGCCTCACAGGTCTGATCCAGAAACCAAGAGATTGCAGAAAGGTTTGAGGCACCCCCTTTACTGGGAGGAAGGCAGTCTACATATTGTTTGAAACCACTCCTTAAGCTATAGGAAAGGTGGTAAGAGGGTAGAACAATGACATTGCTCTTCATCTTCCACCCTACCCCATCATGTTGCAAGTCTTCAGCATCAGCTTTTGTTGGCGCTAGGTTCAGAATTCACCACTGATACAAAGGAGGCCTTTATATCTTTAAGGATCTCAGTTTATGCACTTGGAGTGGCTTGGTTTGGTTTTATTTTGGGTGGGGAAGAGAGGAAAAAACAAGATGCAAGGAAGGTGATATTGGCATTCTACATATCTAAAATACCTTCAGTGCTCAAGATAAAATATTTCCCTGAATTTTTCATAAAGTATTATAAAACTTTAACTTAAAACAGATAGTTTCTTAAAATGCTAATTAATTTAGAGATTTACTGTGTTTAGAAAGTAAATTAGTGGCACATAATATTCTAGTATGGTTCAGTCAGTGCACACAGAAGAATGTCTATTTAATATCCAGAAAAGAAACAAGTGGCAAACTCAGCCAGGTACTTCTAACAATTATTTTCCTTTTCTGAAAACAAAGAATTAAATCTTCTTTTGGTAAGAATCTTCTTTTTTTTAAATAAGAATCACAAAAGTTTTTGCATCATAATTCTTAATATTTACCATACGTGAGTGAAGCCACATTCTGTTGGTTAGTACCGTATTTATCACAAGTTGTGAAGTACACCACTGGGAAAAAAAAAAAAAAAAGACTCGTAACCTAATGATAATATTTAGTTGTGTCATGCTTACCATAATATATATTTTCTCTCAAGTGGTTATCTTTTTCTGACAGGAAAAAAGTGTTGTTTCTTATTGAAATTAGTAAAATATGTCTCTCAGCTAAATTTTAATGTGGTCTTCAGAAATACATATTTACACTGGAAATGGTAAAGGTCAGTTTGCTTAGATGATTCCATGGGTTCCTTAGGTACTGGTTCTTCATTTGATGCATGTTATCACAGACAATTACCTTAAGCAGTGGTTTTCAGTAATATTTCTCAAAATTCTTCATGTGATTTCCCATTAAAAGGGTGGATCTAATTGGATTTTTAATCCTTAGCTAATCAAGCAACACATTGCATATACTGTTTTAGGAAGAAACTGAAAAGTTCTTTCCACTGTCCTATTATAATGAGACAAGTTTGGATGTAACTTGAATCAGTAGAAAAATAACATGGTAAAGTCCCTATACTGTGTAGATGTTACATGAAAACAATGCTCTCCTTTCTTTAAACTGCAGCCAGTGCCTAGCCTTTGATGAAGCTCTGGAATAATGGAGTGCCATGGGCTATTTTCTTCTGGTTTCTATAGCTCAATACAGGGCTTGTCTCTTCTGTTTGTTTTCAGCTAATTGCCTCAAGATCTAATAAGTTAGTGATGATGTATGTTGAGCACCAGTGACCCCTTGCCAAAAGAAATATTATGTCGCACCAAAGTTTAAGGAGTTAGGTTTTTATCAGTCAAATATCTTTTCCCTAAAAGGCTCTAATTTCCACTGTGTAGGTTGTAAGTGGCATCCATGATTGCACTGGTTCTTTTAAATGGCTTAGATAGAAATAATACTTGAGGTGAAAAGCCAATGTGGAGGCCAAACGCTAACCTACATGTGTTCTCTGACTTCTTGTTGTAAGGCTTTGGTATTTGTTGTTTAGCATGCCTCAAAGGAAAAACACTTAAGAAATAATCAATTTAAAAGAACTTTCAACTTAAATTAGATGTTTACTCATGTTTTTTTGTTTACGTATAATTTTAATGACCTTATTTAAAAAGTTCCTTACTTATTTGTTCTTCTTAGAGCAAAGATATGCAGGGAAAGCAAAGATATTTGTAGCCACTATCAATTATATTGAAAGTTATAACATATAGAAGCAATTAATAGAACGAGGCCTAGGTAGATAACTTATCAATTCTGCATTAAATAATATTACACAGATTGCAAGTTAAAAAATATTTTCTTTTTTAAAAAGCAAGACATTGCTCTGGCAAAGTTGAGGTACATCAGAGAAAAAATCTTCCAAGGAACCTTTCTGATATTCTTCAACTGTTCCTTTTTTTTAATGGAAGCAGCACTCTCTTTTTCAAGATGCTTAATAATTGGACTTCTATGGAACAAAGGCAAAAATTCAGAGCATTATAGAAATTACAGGAAAAAAAATAATTTCCTTATATGTGGAGTCATCATACCGCCTTATTAAAACAGTTTCTCACATTACAGGGCAGATCCAACAACGTTCTGAACTTTATAACATTATCGGTGTTGTAAAGTTCCTAACCGAGCTACCTTGCTGCTCACCAGAATAGACAGTCCTCATCTCAGTGGAAATGCCTGCCATAGGAATCCCAAAAGTCAGCCTGCTGGCAAGGAGCTCCTTCCACTGGTCAACGGGAGACATGGAGAGCAGACTGTGCCTTGACCCCAGAGTGCAGCTAAGGATTGCTCACTGGGTTGACCTAGCAACTCTCTGTTGCCATTTTTTCTCCTCTCTCGCCGGCACACTCACTCCTGCCCCATCCTTTGCACTACAATGTTTGTGCTGCTAGTGAGCCTGCAGAAAACTGCCTGGCAGAAAACTAACCCCCTGAGGAAAGAAAAAAATATATTTTCTACCGTGTTAGGGAGCTGAACCTGCAGCTCGCTGGAAGCAAAGGCCTGTAAGATGGAAGGAGGAGGAGGCATATATTTTAAGATTCAAAATGTTGTGAATCTGCGCCCATCTAAATATGCATTACTTTGGTCCTACCTCCTACAGTCCCTGACTGACCATTCCTAGAACATTTCTTGCACTGGCACTGGCCCTGGTTTGGCCAGGTGGTACCCTGTCTTGCCTGATCTCTGCAAAATCTCAGAAAAAAAAGACTTCTCATTCACACTCCTCCTGCAGAACAGGAGGTACGGGACATGGTCCCAGTTCTTTCCTACGCCCGAAGGGATATGAGCTTGCATTTTTCAATGCTCAGGTGAATGCACAGGCACAGACAGGCTGCAAAACATGACTATATGGGGAGCTCACACACCCTGATTTGATGACTACTTTGTATAAACAGTGAAACGTGCACTGAATTAGAGACTGGAAGCCAAGTCTAAAATTATTTTGCCTCAGAGTTGTGTCCCTTTCCAATTTTACTGTTGCTGATACCCTAAATAATCTGTTGTCCCACATGGAATAGCTGCAGCACAAAGAATCAAAACCATGGCTTCTGCACATAAATCGTAGGCTTTGGTGTACAGGATTCACAAGAGAAAGAAGAAATGAAATGCAGGTGTCCTACATCCTGTGCGGATGCTCTGATCACTGAGCTGTTGGGTAACAGGCACTGACTGCTGCTTGCTGCATTTGTGCCTCTTTGCTGTAGGCCAAATCATTACTTGTCCCAGGAAAATGTCTACCACTCTGGGTGGTGCTGGTAAGTGGAGGAAATACGAGCCTGAAAGCTCTCCAGTATTACCTGAGTGCCTAAACTTCTTGGGATTCCCCAGAGAAGAGGCAGTTCTTGCAGGGCCCAAGGACAGGCATCTCAATGTGAAGGCAGCTGAACTCATAAGAAAAAACAAACCTATGGATTTTGGATGACTCTGAGGTCAGATGGCAGCTGAGAAGGAATCCTGAGACTCGATATGTTGGATTTAAGCAAGGAGCTTTTAGGGCATAGTCAGATGCTGAGATGTCAGGAAAAAGGTTCAAGCAAAATAATAAACCAAAACATTTACATTCTAGTTGAGCTGCTAGCAAAATAAAAACCAAAAAAAGCAATATTTTATTTAAATTCGCTACTTTATCAGATAGTATCAAGAGTTCTTATCTAATTTTAAATGAGAAATAGGGAAACTTCTGGGATTTATGAATTAATATCAGGAAATTGGTTGAAACTAATGAAAAGTAATGAATAATGTATAATGAAACAACTGAGTGGCCATGACATGATAGAAGCAAAGACAAATTTGTGCACGTCACAAATCTCTGCTTTACAAGCAAATAATAGAAACATATTAACTTGTACTTTCAAAATAGTTAAAATTGCTTGTATATGATTTTTAAGCAGCATGAGGTGAGCACTCAGGTTCTGCTTTTGGTTGGAAAATAGCTAACAGTCAGAATCTAGGTATAAAGGGTTTTTTTTGCAGAGTAAAACATTAATAGCTAGGTATCTCACAGTTCTTTAATACTACCAGCAATATTTAATATTATTGGGAAAAACAATATGCAATAATTGTAGGGTTTTCCTTTGTCACAGCATTTTTAATCTTCTTAGACATTGTGATCGCCCCTACTTGATGTATGTATCTATAAACACAATTGTCAGTAGAAAGGGTTAAGAAATGACATGCCAACATTTGCAAATGCCAGCATTCTTTATATTGGTCAAAATTAGAGAAGACTTTGAGAAGCTTCAGAGGGACTTATTGAAGCAAGTTGAGTAGGCAGTTTGATAGTAGTTAAGAATCAGTGTCTTCATAATGAAAAGAAATATACTCTGGAGAGAATAACGTAAAGTCAATGAGATTGATGCATGTGCTTAAACTTAAGTGTGTATTTGACTGCCTTCCTGAATAAGGATGGCATTACGTTCTTAGAGTTAATTCACTGCTATACACATTGAATCTTGAAATTTTATTGATTCTTAACTATTAAAACTATCACCTATTTAGAGTAACATTGTATTTTTTTATTTCCTTTTTTAGGATATTACTTCATCCAAAAAAAGTCATCCAATTATTAATTTATTGTGCAATCACAGAACCATTCTTAAATAAGCAATCACTAAAAAATTTAACATTTTAAAATTTTACCAACTATTAGCTGCACTGGAAGCATTAGAGGAATCTCCCCAAAACACCAGAAGTGATTCCAGAAAAAAAATTGAAATTCACCAATAATGTCCAGTTTTCTAGAGAACACAGTACATGCATTTATTTTTTCTGACATATCATTCCCTCTTGTTTTGGATTAAATGTCCAATATAGCATTTATTTCTTCCATTATTTTATGATGCTGTTAAATATGTATTGTTCCATACTTGAGAACAAGTTGGCAATATAATATGCTAGCATGAAAGAAATAAAAATATATGTTGCATGCATGAGTCTTGATTATTTGAAACATTGTTTTGTGTAATGTGATTTAACCCCTTTTCTGATTGAGATCATGTTTGCTATTCCCTTTGTTTAAAATATGTCTAAGAATTCTATTTCTACTGCAAAAATAAATGATGAATTATTTATACATACCAATTATTTATTATCATTTATGCAAAGCTTGTCATATTATGCATGCATAAGGGGATTAAATCACTGTTAACCCATAATGCCTTTAGGGGCATTATATGATAGGCAAAAGGTTGCTTATGTTTACTATTGTAGTCAAACATATACATTAAGAACATACATTTTGTTTATACAAATCACCAAGTTGAATATCAGTTCTGCTAGGAAAATAAAGTGTTTATTGAGCAACTGGTTTTATAAATAACATTCAACTAATCTATTTAATGCAGTATACTTACTTTATCTGGCTTAAAGATATGAGCTTTTTTCAACTAATGATACTCAAGTTGAATTTAATTTAAACCTGAAGAATGGAAGTAGTGTAAGAATGCACTGAAATCTTTTCTTTTCTTTCTTTGTCCGTCCTGAGACAACCCCTTCTTCAGCTAAAGACACATCATCATACTTTACCATTAAAATAAGTAAGCACAATCTATGAAATGTCAAAAGAATATTATTTTCTCTTATTTCCAATAATTAATCTGAAATACAAGGCAAATTCAGTGAAATAGAATTTTTATACTAACATAAGCAGGTGGAAAGATTGGACACAGTTGCTGTAATGGGGTACAAAATAATAGAAGCATATTTTTGAAGGGTGTGGGCCAAAATTATATTTAGTAGTACAATAATAGAACAGTCCTTATGTTTTGACATTATGCTGTAAAAAAGAAGAAAATATTTTTAAAGTCTGTATAGAAAAATACTTTTTCCAGCTTTCATAGACAAACAAGCACATTTAATTCATAAAGGGATTAGGGCATCATGTGTGTGCTTGAGACATTTCATATAATGGCAGGGTGAGAGAGTAACTCAGTAAGAGTCAAATGACAACAATTTAGTGCAGTCACTCTCCAGAGTTGCAAGATCTTGTTACAAATATGGTTCAGGTCACAGTCTAAACATAGTTAAAGGTCTCAACCTAGTTCCTGAAGAATGTGAGTTCACATAACAAAACCTGTCCCTTGAAAGCACACATGCAAGTCTCTGATCAAGGCATTCTTGTTCTCATCTTTTCTCGTCCCTCTTCAGCAAAGCAACATGTTGGTTTCTTGACCTATCCCAGTTCAACTCCCACAGTGGCTTAATTTGTTTCTGTTCACTCCAGAGCCTACAGGTCCCGAGGATCTGTTGTTTTAGCTGTCACGGAGCTTTAAAGTCTTTCCTAAGCAGCCAGCACAAACATGCAGGAGCACATCTTGGAACTGGAGGTTGGGAAATTGAAAATAAGAATGAGTCCTGTGGCAACAGAGCTGAGGCCAGCTGGTTAACTGGTCTTGACCAACCAAACCGAAGGAAAATGTGTAACACTTATTGTATGTAGATTAGGAAAAGGTCAGGTCAGATCAACAACATCTTTTCCTAATTCAAACAGAATGCAATGAAGTCAAAGGTTGCCATTGTCTTCAGCAGAGTTTCTAACTGAACATCGCAGGTTTGGTTCACCAAAATGTTTGTATATACTTAGCTTTAAACTGGGAAGAAGTCCTCCAGAAAGTCAATTCTTAAGGTTTAGCACATGCCCACTTGCTATGACCAACCCGGCCTGAAGGCTAGCGTAAGGCCTTGAGGTGACCTAGATGCTAAAAGCGCTCCCAGGGAATCAGCGGCTTCAGCCCTGATTCCAAACCATTTTATGAAACCTAGCCCTATCAGCAGCTCCTTTTTCTCACCGCAGATTAGTGCTGTTACATCCTAACTTCCACTAAGTGCAAGTGCAGCCTTGTTTTAACCAGCTGCACTGCAGCAATATAAGACTGCAAATAAGACTGTCCCCTTGTTTAGGTTGATTTGGTATCAGAGCAATGCCCTAGCTTATGCTGAGTTATTTTGATTAAAACCAATACAAGTGAGATCAAAATCAAGTCCACTGACTGTAAAAAGCAAAAGAATGTATTAAAAGAGAAAGTAGTTTGAGGGCAAGTAAAACCTCTAGCTTGTTTTTTTAATTAATATTTTCTTTTTGTGACATAGCCCCAGGCATCCAAATATATATTCTTCTAATCCCACTTGACCTCAACACAAATGTTTATGCCAAGGGTGTTCTCATGTTCCCAAGACTGGGGCTTAGGATAATGGATTCTACCAAAGGGCATTCTTGCATTTTTCTTCTATCCTTTCATTTCCAACCACCTTTCCATCCATGTTTTAATCCCTCTCCTCTCTCCCATAGATACAGTCTCATGCATAATATTCCAGATGCTACACTAAGGGCCATGCCTACTACAATCAGTACTAATAAATGCCTTCTTACCTCCTAGCTACTGGAATGAAGTAAAAGAGGTTCTCAGTTTCCCTGTACCTCTGGGTTCTCTGTACATGCTGCTGCTATCTTATGTCTGCACAGATGACCCATGAAGTCAAACAAATTCATTACTTAATATAGAAAGAGTAGGAAGGACAGATTTTTACAATTTATTTGCTGATTGAAATAGTAGGTTTTAAAAGAAGGAACCTTCTCTTCATTCTTTTTCTTTCAGTTTACAGCATAACTTTTGTAAAAGATGATAGATCTGTCAGAAGTGAGCAGATCAGGATTTCATTCTGTGTTAGCGTAGTCAGAAATTAATGCAATTCTGAGTAATTCTTCATCTGTCAGAAAACGCAGATCCACACTGAAATTATGTTTATAAAATTAGTCAAAATAGCATGAAAAAATGTTGCAACTTGTATTTATTAACCAAAATAAGCTTTCTTTGAAAATTTGACTCATGAAAATCAGTAACAGAAAATTAAGATGGAATTTTCCTTTATGTATCTGTAAGTACTTTGAAGTGTTTCCATTGGTATACGATAAAAAAGTGATTGCATCTTTTAGTAATATTACCACTAATTCCTTAACTTTAGTTTTAGATGTAAAAACTTTTCTGGTGCACTATTTTGTACATTTTAAAAAGATCAGATAAGATCCCAATAAAACGTATTGTTCCACTTCTGAAAAAAAGTGTTCCAAAGTAAAGCTCCTATTTACTTTTTCTGCCAAAGTTTACATTTAAAATCTATGTTTTGTTAACGCTAGTGAGGATATGACATTCACTCAAAATAACTTGATGCAATTAGATTATTTTTAAGAAAAATTCTGATAGTAAAAGGGAAAGATAAAAAGCCAATACATGTAAAAAGTAGGTTTTGTCAAGTAAATAGGGGAAGAATCTACCTAAAGGCATCCGTCTTTTTTTTTAATGTGTTTATATATATATAGATATATTTTTTAGTACCATTCTTTTAAGACATTTTGTATAAGAGACATTTAACATAACTTATTTATTTATTTGGTTTCAAGAGAAATACCAGCTAATCAACACTACAGACCCAGAATATGATTGTGGCTTATTCTGACAGATTACCTTCATGATGGCAATATACTTTGAAAAATGTAGAGGGAGTAATTTAGGAACCTACTCTATTTGGCAGAAAAAGGTTAGAGGCAAATTAACCTAGAGCAGAGGACCTGAAGAGCAAGTAAGGAATCAACAAGCAAAAGTCAGAACACAATTCCCTGAGTCAGTATTTGTTTCTGGCTTTTCTTTAGATCATCCTTACTTAGATTTCTGGTAATTCTGCCATGAAACCTATAGTGAAAGCTACTGTATTTCACATTATTTGAACTTGGGCCTATTACTGTTCCTAAATTGTATTTCCAAAATGGATTGCTAATAGCCACTTATGAGAGATATTGCTACATGATTAGTTCCTGGACGTTTTCTCCTGAATAAAGAAAAACATCTAAATAATATCTAATTTTTCATCAGACTTGATCATTGCCCAGGGAACCTGCAGAATAAACACTTTTAAACTGTGACAACAGATTATGGAGGAGAAATAATTTTAAAACTGTTGCAAAATACAAACAGGTTGTAGTATGTAAAACACAATTCCCCATGTAGTCATATGCACATACACTGATATTCATTCCCTGAATCTTAAAGTAATTTAAAAGGATAATTAGTGTGTAGTGCCTGAATTGGTTCCTCAGAGGGTTAGTGTCCACCCTGTTTGTCACTATTTCTTGCCTAATCCTGTCTAATGAGGCTTTATGTTAACATGGCTAAGCACTTGCAGATATGCACTACCAAGCTATCTAAGCTTAGAGAAGACATGCTGTTCAAATGTCACTGCCTTTGGCTATCATGTTATAAGATACCGATTATTACTTATTATGTTTCATATTCAAAAAGCTGCCATTTGTACTTGTTTGTAGGCTCTTGTAGTTCTTGTGCAGGTAACAAATAATGTCTGCGTTTTTCCGAGATTTACATTTTTTAATGTTCTTACTCTTTATCTTGTTAATAACTCTCTCAGTGAGGTGAAACACATTTGATTTACTGCTTTAAAGCATTTAGAGCAAATTAAACAGAACGACACCAAAAATCACGCTAAAGTTTAAACATTGGTAAATATGCATATATAGAGATATATATATGTTGGGGGGTTGGGTTGTTTTTTGGGTCTTTTTTAACTGGCTTGCTGTCACCTCATCAAAATACTTCAGTCTAAAAAGTTAGTTCAGGCTTATCTGGTCCGGGTTAGAGGTTTTAATTTCAAATAAGAAAATTATTTCTTGTTTTCTTTTTCTTCCTGTTTTAGAAGCTACCAGACCCTGTAGAGCATTAAACATCACAGTCAGACCTTTCTTCTCTGGCGAGTTGTGATTATCCTTCACAGATAGGAAGGCATCCTACCAGAGTCTGAAACGAGAGGTCAGTCTTCAGATCTGAGATTTGGTTCGAGTCTTTTTTTTGTTCCAGAAAGGTGAAGACTCACTCCTGTTATAATTGCCTACATTAGGTATTTCCACACTGCTGCTAAAAAGCAGTCTCAGGAGTGCACGCAAGCAGCTGACTAGCATGTACTCTCCCATCCACACTATTGCCTGTCAGGTTGCCTAAGGCCTGCCTGCAGGCAGCCCATGAGCAGCCTGTTTGGGCATATCTGGAAAAGCTCTAAGCTACCAGACGCGTCAGGGATGAAGGGTTCTGACCACTGACTCCCTTCCAAATGCAATGCAGATATATCAGGATGGTCCCTGACACCGGTTCAACACCAGGCAAGCATGCTAGCACGGCCGCTGTGCATCCCTTGCCTTCTGAAGGAAGAATCCTCCTGCGCGCTGAATTGCCCTGCCTGGGAACAAGCGCAGCTTGTGCAGAGGCGATCCAGCTGGCGTGCAATCACCAAGGGCAGAGCAAAAGAGGGCAACAGGGCAGGAGCACCCAGCACCCCCACACCCTCACCCTGCCCGGGGCTGGGGCTGGCGTCAACTTGCTCAGTTCCTTCCGTTTCTTGCCTTAAAACCCTGGCCAGTTTGGTTTACTGTGGGTGAAGTGGATATCATTGTGATTCACAGAAACAGGAGTGCATGTGTTTGTACATGTGTGCTTAAGTCAAGCCCATAATCCCAAAATAAATTAGCCTGAGTGCTTACATTTTCAACCAGCTAAGTCTTTGGGCGTATCACTGGTTTATACAGTTGTAATATATATAAAAAGTACTTGTACCTCAGAGTTTAATAGGGAGCTTTGTGAAACAGTACAATTTCTCTTTCCACTGCAGAGCAGTGTTGCTATAGCTGAGGTAAATGGAGTTGTGCATGCCAACATTTTGCTTGGTGTCACCATGTGTGTCACTTAAAAATTGGCATGGCATCAGTATCCATCTAAAACTCAGCCAAGGCATGCTGCAAAGCTTTCTGAATCTTCCTGTCCCTTTCCGCAAACCTGTGTTAAAAATGAACCGTATAATGAAATACAAAACTCAGAGAATTCACTGGTTAATTTTTGATACTAAAACATATTAGTTAAAATAGCCTCAACTAAAATGGAGGAAATATCAGTATAATTTAGCAGACAATGACAATTTCCATTTCTCCATTTCAATATTTTTCCTTGGCTAGTAGAAACCCTTAGCACTACATTAAATGTGATGCTGATTTGAGATCTACTTGGAAAGAATTCTAGACAAAACCCCCCATGTTATTTTTTGTTTTTTTAATAAGAAGGGATATTCTTAAACAACTAGTCTAAACAGAAACTCATGTTAGAATGATTATTACAGAATAAGTAATAACTATCTCATATTAAAGCTGACATTACTATTGCTATTATTGTTACAGTAGTAAAGTATTTCATCATTGTAACTATTAACAAGATCATAACAATGACCCTGGTGTCAGAAGAACTGCCATGTTGGGTCTGATAGAGTGGCCACCCTAGCAGCATCTTCTCTCTGACAGTCAGTTGGGGACTGACTCAGGAAAAGAAATGAGGCAAATCTAAGAAAACCTTTTATTTAAGGTACCACTCACCCTCTGGAAACCAGTGGATTGTCTGAGTTAGACCTGTGTATGCGCAATGTGTACAACTCCATCAGTGTGCTTATCTGGAATAAATGTGTCCTTCTTTTTGAATCTGTTAATATTTTTGGCTTCCTTAGGATCAGTATTGTGGCAAAAAGATTCACAGTCAGAATAAGAGTACAAAATCGCTGCCTGAAAATTTCTAGTTCTCACCCTAAAATATTTGAGAGCAAAATATAATATTTTATAGTATAGTATTTTATACTATAGTTTATTCTACTTTATAGTATAGCATGCTAACGTTTTATGTGAAAAGTAGAGTTGTTTGCCTACCAGACTGGTGTGTAGGGGAGGAGGGTTCAACTTGTTGAATCATTCCTGGTACACTCAGCTTCCATCCCTTCTTCAAGTTAGAAGATTATTTTTAAGGAGTAGGACCATTCTTCTTTTAGCTACTGTCTGGATATAGATGTCTTTGAGCAATGACTTCTAAAATTGTTTCCCAAGTCATGAATCTTGACATAAGGAAAGAAGTAACTGGCTATAAGTAAGGATGGGATCTATTGAGAAAATTTCCCAAGAATATGCCTCTACATCCTTTTTGTGTTATCACCTGTGAATTTCGTTTCCTCGGGAGATAACCTATTGTCCCCTATTGCCAGAGCGTTATACCCACTAGAGGGAATATAGCTTCCTCAGTTGCCAGAGTTCTTCCCTGCTAGATAAAAGTAAGAGTCCTATCGAGCTTTCTTGGGCCAGGAGCCACATAGGTTATTTTCTGCTATATCAGTCCTGCAGTGATTGGTAATTACTGAAAGCTGAATCTGCTCCATTGTGAATTTATTTAAATCACTTAATTTCATTATATCATAGACGAATTACAGGGACACTTACTGTTTTGGCCACGCAAAACCATCTGTGGCCAAGATGTACAATGTTTCTCTAATTTGTCTCCAGGGGAATTTAATTAATTGCGAAGTGGGCAATATGGCAAATGCTGGAATTTGTATTAGTCATTAGCTCAGTAAAAAGTTTGAATCCTGCTCCACTCATCCTGACCCAGGAAGGACAAGGAGGCTGTTGCAGAACAAAGGTAGAGGCTCTTCTGCAGCTGTTTCTTCTGTCTTAGTGCCATTCACAGTTTTGACTTCTACTACATGAGGTCATTTATCAGTAAAACATGCACCAGGATCGATCCACTGGTCCAGTTAGCCCTCCAAGCACCCCAAATATAAAAGCAGTTGATTTCTGCTGTCCCACAATGTCCCCAGCAAATCAATTTGTTCCTTCTTCTCACCACACAAAGAAGTCCCATCGGGACTTCAGAGGGGGGGGATCAGAAGAAAGAGAAAGGGCAAGACAGGGACATACCAGAATCACAAGAGGTAACCTTGGGCTGTTATAGATTATTTTAAAGCTATGATTTTTGAGTGAAGATCTATCTTTACAGTGAACATTTCACACAGTAATTGACAAATTCAGCAGCAATTTCACACAGCTTTAGTCATCAGTCATTTGAAATATACAACTACAGTATTCTACTGCTAATGAGTTTCAAGTGCATAATAAGTTAATTTGATTGACAGCCCTTGACCAATAATAAAGTCAATTTTTACAGTTGAAATAAATGTTTCTACCATTGGTATACATTTATTAATTTCAACTGTAGAAAAATAATCGTGTTTTAGCACCATGGTAGTCATAAAACAAATATGCTATCACTTTTAAGCATATGCTCTTAAAATAAGCTTTTAAACGGTTCTCTTTAGTGAATGTACATGTGAATTTAGACCTGTCAAGACAAACAGGTTTATGCATCCAACTAAGAAGTCAGGCATCTATCCACCAGGTCTGCATGTGCTGCTTACATGGATTGTGTTCACAAATGAGTTTTGTGACTTATCTGAGAGTACAGGTGAAGATTCAAGGTTGGATTGAGGCCTCTTTGAAACCTCATCCTGAATGTGATACATTTAATAAAGCTGAATTTCCTGGGGATGATGCAGTATGGCAACTATATCATGCATTCCAGTTATTTCTATGGTAGGATTCTCAAAAGCATACAGTAAGAACTGAAAAACAGATTGCTTCAGCAAGGAATTTTATCCTATATCTGACATTGTAAGCAAATTACATTGCTACTCCAGTAGTTCTTTTGACAGCAGGATACAGAAATAGTTAGCCAGAGCAAACCAACAGAGAAATAAAATCCAATAGTGTTATCAACTTTAATGTGATGAAACCATTTCTCAAAAACTGGGTCTTGAACTATTCTTTAATAATTTTCACAAAAACCAGTTATGTTAAACACATAACGAATAAAAGAAAGTGGATTGGCTAAATTGATGCCTGACCAAGAAGGCTGATGACATCCTAAATATCTACAAGTACACAGCAATTTAGTTATGACACCACTCTTGCTACTATTGGTTTTTTGGAGGTAATCGGAAGGTTTGCAATAAAACACTTTTTGATGGGACACTCAGGAATTATTCAAGTATGCCAACACTTCTTTCAATTTTCCTTTAAAGTATACACAAACAGACTATTTTAGTTCAACTGCACTGGAGTTGAATTAAAATATAATTTAAAAGCAGTATTTTATTTTGAACCTGTCTGCTTGATGACTGATCTGGTATACAGATGTCAGACAAGAAGAATCACAGAACTCTGACCTCATATAAAGGACATGAAATACACAAATAATACAAAAATAAATTTCAGTGTAACTCAGAAATAAATTTCTCCCAGCAAAAATGCTCTGGATATGCAGGAGTTATCATCTGGGTGCTTTTTGCCAAGTATTCTTCCAGGTTCAATATTTTCATGGTCAGACAGTCTCTTCAGCAATGTGCCATTTGTGATGTGCCATTCTTTCCCTTATGGAATGATTTTATGTGGTTCATCACATAGTTTTCACAGATTAGAAATCATGTGAGAGGGAAAGAACTAAGAGGACACAAGAGTGCTTTGTAGCAGGAGTACAGATTATGTACTTTATTTTGTTGCAAAGTCAAAGCATTATGCCTTAAAACACAGTGAAGTAGTGTCCTGAATCATTACTACTGAAGACCGGGATATTTTGTTTGCAGTACTTTTAATAGAAATCCATACTATTGGGAAGCAAGTGTTCCAGCATCTTCTATTTGTGACACTAGGTTCTATGTTCATGGTGAGGTTTTCCAAAGCAGAAAGCGGAGTTGTATTCCTATGTCTTACAGGAATGCAGCTTGGTCCTCCAATAAGCATGCTAAAATCATCAATACCAAGATGATGGGTGCTGTCACCATAAAAAGCATAGAGAAATTCAGGACAGAAATATATTTTTCTGTGCATGCATGGTTCTTAAATAAAAACAAACTATTGTAAAGTATTTATAGTTTTCAGGTGTATTAACTGAAAGTCATTATACCGCAGCCTTTAAAAAAACTCTTTTCAAGTGGGAAAACCTATTTAAATATTCAGGAGATATTATATATACATAGTGTGCATTTAAAAATGTACATGTTAGATATTAAATTACATACTTCAGCACACACAAGGAAGTCTCAAAATTTTATGTTTTACTGAGAATACATAGGTTTCTACTGCAAATGTATTATGACAAGCTGCACTGAAAGACCTCGCTGTCACGGATAAAATAAGTGTAATCATTCTGCACCTCATCAACATTGTCTTTAAGTCATTCTCCAGAGGGAAAATTGGTTGGGCAAGAGGTCAATTCACTTTCAGTTCCCATTCAATGCCAGTGCACTTAGCTAACTGTGACCAATTAAATGATATTTTGTGTGAGAAAAACATTTGCTCTACAGGAACCCCCTTCCAACTACTGAACTGTTACTTACTAATTTCATGTACAGCCTTGAAAAGCCATCAGATAGCAGAATTCTGTTGATTTTGAACTGAAATGCCAAAGGCTTTGTTTCATGGAATAAATATAAAAAAAAGTTTGGCTGACATTTATTACTATGATATCCCCACCTCCTGATTGTATAAAATAAATCTAGAAATCTCCGAAGAAATCACAATCTAAACCACTTAATCTCAGCTGACTGTGTTGAAATCACTGTGGGATGGATTCACGGGCGTTGAAATATATCTTACAGTGAGATACTTGAAGATCAGAATCTGTTTAAACAGAACAGACTTAAGAACAGGATTAATCCTTGTCTGCAAGCATCTGTACAAGGAGAAGATATCTGATATTAGAAGGTTCTTTGGTTAAACAGAGAAAACCTTCGCAAGAACCCAACCTGAAGACCAAAAAAAAAAATCTAAAGAGAAAAGAGGTAAATTTATAAAAATGTGGGTAACTGCAACAGGAACAACTTGCCAGGAGGTGAAGATGTTTCTCCACCTCCTAAAGAGGAGGAGCTATATCCCTTGGAAGGTCATAAGTCTCCTGGCAGAACCTGGGCAGGTGCGGCACGGATCCAAACCTCAGCCTCAGAAATTCACATCCACCTTCCACCCGTCGGTAGAGTTACCTGGCTGTCTCTCTGTCTGACTGGAAAGTTCCCTGGGCGTGGTGCCCAGAAATTGCCCCATCTGAGAAGAAGGCATGTGTGGGCAGCCATGGCCTGACAGGGACCCGGAGAGCAGGAGCTGCTCTGTGCCATCAGGCAAGCATGCAGCAACTTCGCTGGGTCCCACGCAAAGTGTGATGGCACATGCCCTCTTCTAAAAGAAGGGTAATGGCTGTATTATCGCCTCCCTTTTTATGAATTCCCTAGAGGATGGAGCATTTGAGACTCAGTCAACATCCTCCTTCTGAAAAGATTAAGAGCCATGGCTCCCTTCTCCCAGGAGACTGCATTAACCACAAGCCACACAGCTGGGAAGGGAGGGGGCTGCTGCTGTTGAAACCCTACATCTGCAGAGGAAAGAATGCAATACATCCATGGAAGATGTAAGAGGGCGTGCAAGAGGGAACATGACTCTGTGGCCTACTGCCTACGGCACTCATCTGGGAGTGGGCAGACTTAGATTCCACTCCTTGCTTCAAGAATGGCTCTGTATTTTTATATTAAAGAGTTATTGGTTTTGGATACCCCGAGGCTGGGCTGATGAGGTTATTGAACCCAAATCTCCCACATTCCAGGTGAGTACCAATGAGCAAAACAACGAGCTATTATACAAATGATAGCTGCCATCTCAAGCAGCCTTTTAAAAGAAAGCAGTGGGTGACTTATTGAAGGAGCAGATGTCGCACCAGCCAGCAGGAGGGAGCCCAGGTCTGGAGCCTGCGGCTGCCTCCTCAGGCCCCAGGGCCAGGCGGCGTGGCGTAGCTCTCATCCACGGAGCCGTACACACCACCTCCCTCCCTCAGATGGGGTGGCTGCATCCCAGATGCTTACTAGGAACTTTCCTCAGCGTACGCTGCCCCCAGAACTGTGCTTTGGGGACTATCTGGAAGAGTATCAGCTGGCCTGGTCAAACTCATGCCAGGGCATGCTCAAAGTTAAACTTTGCAGATGATGGTATGCCAGCACTCAACCCCAGGCCTTGGTCTGATTTAGTTTACCAGAGGAATTTTACTGGGCAAACGGTAACTAGGGGTAGCACTGGAGCTGGGAAACCTAATCTGAATTCCCTGTGTGTCGTGATTCAGGTGTGGGATACATGCCTTTATGACTAGTTTTACCAGATGCACTGGCAAGCCAGTGGTTAACCATACCAAGTTACTTTTATTTTCAGAGTTTTTCATGTTCAATAAAAATTTCTTTTACACAAAAATGCTCTCTTTTTTTGGTCATTCCCATTCAAAATCTTAAAACCAGCTATTTTTATAAAAGTAATAAAAACACTCCAAGTGTATGCACAGTAACCCACAATTCTCAGGTGGCAAAATACATTCAGGTTTCCATCTCACACAAACAGCCTTTGCAAGTGTCTCCTGATAATGGAGTCCTTGTGAGCTCTTACTGATCCTTTTTTCTTGCAATATACCGTTACTTTTTCTAAGGGCTCTGTTGTCGTTCAGAAAAGAAAAGATGGAATCAAATGTTCAAACTTTAAGAATGTGTGCAAATATTATGATAAATAAAGAAACAATATTAAAGTAAAAGTTAAAATTATTCACAGGACTAAGGGGGCAATTTTCCTGTTAGCGCAGAACATGTATTGGGAGTTTCATGTCTGCAGCCCACTGAGGGAAACTTAGACAGCAATTACTTTATTTCCGTCTGCAAAGAGGAGGATTATGAGGCAGCAGTTAACTGGCAAAATATCTGTGAAAATCAAGGCTGGAACAGCTGACGTGAAATTAATAATTCTCAGTAATGGCTGAGAAAGCTAGCACATACAGTATACAGTATTTATGAACAAATTTCCTATGGAAACGAAATCTTGTAATTCACTCTTAGAACGGCTTGAAATGTCTGAGTTTCAGAATGTTTCTTTGGTGTTTTAGAATTTGCTGTCAAGTTAATTAACTAACTACCATGCAAAATTCGGTCTAGGTATTTGACTGGTGTCTCCTAGAGGCTGCTAAACAGATGCATTGGAACAAGCAACCAAAAAAAGGGTAGACACACTAGCTAAAGAATGTTAGACGTGAAAGAAAGTACCTAAAGATGTTTCCAAGGAAAAAGAAAAAAAAATCCACTTATTATTTTTATACATTGTGACACAATGTATAGTTACATGCTTACATACTATTTTTTCCTCATAAGACTCCATTCTCATTCAGACTGATTATAAATAATTTTCTTCCATTTTCCCCCTTCCTTCACATAATTTTAATGTAATTTACTTCTCAGAACAGGTATTCTGTTTTAACTGTTTAATTTCTACAGATCATTCTGAGCAAAAGCATTGCCTAGGAGAATTCCAGGAGTTTAAAGGAACTCTTCCTGAAATATTTCTTTAAAAAAAGTCAATAGAAATGATAAGTGTTAAAATCAGATTAACCTTTTTTTTGTCAGTACTGGTATTATTGCTCTGTTACTAATAAGGAATATTCAACACTTCTTTAGCTGTTTACTTAAGATTTTCAGCTATAACATTGCCCTAAGGTTGTAAAGCACAATCGTTATAAATTTAAAGTTGTTTTATCTGTTCCTAAATTCCAGGTATTTAAAACAAGCTCTCCCTCTTTTCTCCTGAGGTCGTCTTTGCATTTCAAGATCTTATTCACTATTTTCTGCTCATTATAATAAATAGAATTCATATAATAAAATCTATAATGGGTTATAGCAAGTGTTTCTCCTCAAGCCATTCAGAGTCTGATTCCAGACAGTTACACACTCTTAGGGGTAAAAAAAGTGTAAGAAATAAAACATAAGAAATAATATTTTTCTCTCACACTCTTTGGGTTTTTTTTTTTTACCGAATTTGTCCTTTTTGAACCCATTAATGATTTTTGGCATTCCCAGAATCCCCTAATAATGAGTTCCTTGAGAGGGGAATAGCTGGCATCATCCTTGTCAGCAACTATTTATTATTAGCCTCAGAATTCAAAAGAATGGAGTAGGAAGATCCTACTGGCTGAGCCAGCACATGGAAATCAAGGAATGAGGAAGGATTAGCTGGAAACAGGTTATGACTCTTCCAGTAACACTTTCACGCAGTGAAAAGACTCAGAGGTGTAGATGGGACACAAGTTGCTTCCCCAGCTGGAGTCTAGACAGTCTTCCTGACAGCCAGCAGGATTTTTCCCTGCCCAATCAGGAATGTTTCCTAGGGACACCCATCATACTTGCTCCCCTTCAGCATCCAGGGAGACCATTCAATCCCAGCTTGAGCTAATTCACCAGCACTATTATTTGTCTCTGCTTCCTTCTGATCGATCTCTTCTCCAGTCTCATAAATCTTCTACAGCTCCGTTGTTCCCCTGCATATCAACCTAACAGTAAATTCTCTTTGCTTCATGCATGTCTTGCTCCCTCCTTGCCAGCAGTCAGGCATCATGCTTCAAGGCAATCCTCTCTTCCTACTAAGACAGACTTGAAAGCATCATGGCTCATGGACATCCTGCCTACTCTTAAAGTTAATGACACCAAAACATTTAGTGACATGAAAGGAAGCGCTACACTTACTGACAGGTAAGATCAACTCAAGCTAGCAGTTGAGAACCCAGAATACATATATAGCATAGGAAAGGGTGTTCCTACCTCTCCATCTCTGACTGCTTTACACATGCTCATGACTCTTCCACAGTAAGATGGGAAACTAGATGGGGGAAGTATATCAGTCCCATGAGTAAAACTAGATATCCTTATGCCAAAGATTTATCTGGCAAAATCTTCTTCATCATTGCTAGGTAAAATTTCACCATTATGGGCCACATCCAAACTGATGAACTAGCAGAATATGGGGCTGCTAACAAAGGTAAAAAAGCAGGGAGGCAGGAATTATCACGGTATGAAACAGCTTCTAAAGCCTGATAGACTGAATGTGTTATGATTCTTCAGTTTGGAAAGATATACCTATATCTATAAAAGACTGAAAAATAGATAAGAAGGCCTATCTTTCAATGTAGAACCCACAGGGCAGCTGATAAAATTCTCTTACAGCTAGTGACAAATATAAGAACTGATTTTGCACACTCATAGTTAAACTGTGAAACACCTCATCTCAAATCATCTTGAAGTGAAAATGGGTTCAAAGACACAAATTCATAGATGATAGATTCTTTGTGGCAATCAGACTTGAGAGTCTGGATGAAACCTCTGATTCAGAAAGTCTCTGCCTGTCTGATTACAGGGCCAGGGAGAGGATACCAAGAGAAGGATGTCTCTAGAAATGTCCAGTTCCTTTCCCCCACCCCACCATTTGCAGAAAGAATACTGCACTATCTAGACCTGTGGTACTATCATTCTCATGTTCTTACACTCTTAAAAACCTCTTCACCTACTGCCAGTTATCTTGGGCCTGGGGATGAGCAGAAACCACTCTCATCTGTGTAAAGGCAGCCAGTGTTCTGAGATCCAGCAATATCTTCTAGTCTCATTTGGGTATTTAAATCTAAGACATAGCAGGAGACAATTTATTATTGGGAATTTCCAGCCTGGATTCAAAGACCCTATTAAACTGTCTTTATCTCAACTCACGAGTTTTCTCACTTTTACCCTTCTGATTCTCTCCCCCATCCCAGCCGGGGGGTGGTGAGCAAGCGGCTGTGTGGTGCTCAGTGGCCGGCTGGGGTTAAACCACGACACTTGTTATAGATCAGGAGGTCATTAGTACAGATTGTAGCTCCAATAACAACTATCCAGCAAACTTCTGAGCTGTAACAGCTTGAAAACAAGTCTGATCTTTTCAGTCAACAGTTGAAGGTGGTCCACATTAGGCGTATAAAGAAATAAGAGATACAGAGCAGTAATGAAATAGTCAGAAAGGAAAGTCTTTAGCTCTAGTTCTCCTTCTAAAAAGGACGTTACACAAATATTTAGACCTTTCCCGTGATCATTTGAACAACCTGATCTAAATTGTCTCTGCCTTGGAGCAGGAGGTTGGACCAGATGTCTTCCAGAGGTCCCTTCCACCTTAATTTCTCAATTCTGTGATTCTGTTCTCAAAATCAAGAAGTCTGTACTCCAAGCATCCCAGAACCTGCTGCCTTCACTAGCACCAGATTTCCTAAAGCATTTTTTTTCCACCAATCAATCACTCTAGTCCTTTGTGTTTCTCGGCCAGTCCCATTCCTAGAGCTGCACAGACATTCTAAAGCAAATCTCCACAACTGCCATGTTGTCCATGTTTCTTTACCTGTAAGGAGGAAATTATTTCAACAAGCAACATACAGCTGAGAAGAGTCCATGGCCAAAAGGAGAAGTAACATCCAGGAGCCATGACTTTCAAACAGAGCAAGAATTTCCCGTAGAAATTTTTCAGAAAAGAGGTTAGAGAAGCCAGCACTTACAGACATCTCAGCCTCTCTGTGTTACTCCGAGAATTATCCCATTTGAGGTTACTCTGAAGGAAGCTGCTTAGAAACTGAGGGTCATGTATGATCACCATATCATCCCACAGATGGAACACTAACCTCACTTGGTTTCCTGAAATATTTTATTGGCAGTGACAGCTGGAGGGTCGCTCTACCTGCATATGAGGGCAGGAAATCAGGGGAAGAAAAGAGAAGAAGGGAAGGAGAAATTGGAAGTAGTAAAAATGTATTTTTCTCTTCAGAGGCAGAAATCTCTATCTTACAAAAATCCAGTGAAGGCTTATATTTGTTATAAACTTATTGAACAAGAGTAATAAAATGCAGTTATGCTACAGCAAGAATGTAGTAATCGTGGTGCCTGCATGAAGCTATTGCCTCTCAACACCCTTTTGTTCAACAAGCAGAGGTTCTGACAAGGATAGTCACACACACACACACACGTCCCCTTGTGCTGGCAGATGGTTTGATTTTATGAATTATCCATCCACAAAACGTCTTATAAATAACCCACTTGCTTGCCTTGTATCTGAGAGTCAGGGAGACTGCAAACCAAATGGTAAGAGGGGGCTTTGCCTGCCTCACTTAAGTTCTCGGGAGAGGGAAGTGATTAGCTTAGTCCTGTAACAGCCATTTGAGTGCACCTTCTAATCCCTACCAAGCCCGATAGTTCATGTCGCTTCATAAAAGGACATTCCGTAGTGACCCAAAGACCTGCAATGATAAAGAGTTTGTCTGGCTTCCGTGTCAAGCCATTGATTTTTGTTATGCCTTTCACCACTAGATTGAAGAGCTCATTTGTACCCGCTCCTTGTTTCTCTTCATGAATGATACATTGTAATCAAGTCACCTCTCAACCTTTTCTTTCATTAGGAATGAAATTATTTTTGCAACTCTTTTCTGAGCCTTCTCCAATTTCAACACTCTTCTAAAAATGGCCACTTTGCTACGGTATGTAGGATTTTAATAGGGAGTTTAAGCAGTGCCAGATGCAAACATTTTCCTATGCTACTTGCTCATTCCCTGTTCACAGAGCCTACAACAGCATTAACCCTCTTTATCCCAGCAATACACCAGAGCCCACATTGAGTGACCTCACACAAGTCCTAGCTGCAGTTCAGGATCGGTGCTTTCCAGGACATAGTCCCACTTTTTCTAGGGAAGATCAATAGGAACACAGCTGTGAATTGAATTACATTGGAACCCCTTCTGTTGAGAGTGACTACTATTTTTTTTCCTCCCCAATTATTGTATTACTTGTGTTTGTTAAATGAAAAAATAAAAAAAGAAAAGAAAAAAAAGTCGCATTTATCGTATAAAAAGTGCAGAAAAACTGCTAATTTGGCCCTAGGAATCCAAAGCTTTAAGCTGCCCTTACTTTAGTGTAGGCAAAGAGATGCCGTTTCAAGGGTACATTTCAGATGCCACAAGACTGTGGGAACTCCAGAGCACCAAAGGAACGTTCTTTCTCCTGCTTGGTCACTTGTCCAGATCAAGCAAGGCTAAATTTCAAAAAAACCCAAAGTGAATGCCTCACCTGTTCCTGTTCAGTGTAGACAACCTAAAGCAGTCCTCCACAGACCAATCCTCATCACAGCTAGCTGTGCTGGCAGCAGCGGGAGGCAGAAGAGCTGTGAAATGGGAGGGTCGACACGCATTGTGCACGGTGCTGTTCTGTGGCCTTCAGGCTGTGAGTGAGGGAGAGGGCTTGCCCCGAGATGTGTGTTACAAAAGGGTATCTGCTATGGGAAATCTGTTGTACTACGGATTGTTTAGCTTCCAAGGAATTATATATATTTTTAAATGTGAACATGAAATTAAGAGTTGGATTTAGGCATAAAGAAGGAGCTAAAGAATAAATTGCTATGTATGTTATACTCTACTTCCTAAATAAATTTAGTGGACTTATTATTAGTTTTGAAGAATTCTTGGCTGTTTCTATCATTTAGTTATTGTTACCTCACCTAACTTAAGTACCTGTAAGTGCACTGTGGTGCCTGTTAGAAGCATCACATATGCAAGCCATGGGCAGCACAAAATGGCAGTACAACACAAGCTGTGTTGTTCAGCTATTCTTTAACTGGAGTGGGGACCTGAAAGACCACAAACAGAAGAGACCTTCCGTGGCACTGATAAGGGTATTGGTTATATTTTGGAGTCAGTAATTAAAGCAGGTTTTACATTTACTTTGATCTAGCCTGATCACACTCGATTTCAGAAAAAGGGTCAGGAAAGTGCATGTGAACAGAAGTTGTTACAGTTCTGGCCCCTTTTATTGAATGCACAAGCAAAAGAAACAGTTATAAAGAAGCTACTTCAATTTTATTAACAGTAAACATAAACACATAAAGCAGAGCAATGTTATAAAAGTTTGCTTCAATTAGATGCTATACTGCTCCTTATTGCTTGTTACAATATAGCACTCAGGAAAAAAAAAGTAGAAATATAGAGTGAGTGGGATGGGATTTTTTTACTTTGTCTTTTTTTCCCCTTTGCATAATCCAGTTACTATATGTAACAGCATGCAATGGATCAGGATGTGATTATCAAGACGCATAGTGTGTGCACATCAGGAAATACCTGGTAGCTTTCTAAAAGGAACTGTGTATTTCTACTTTTATGAAGTTTGTGGTTAAGTAGTATTAGGTATAACAGATTGACTATTTTATACAGTTTCCAAATTCCAAATTCCAAAACCTTCTCTTTTTCTAGATTTTCTCCCCCGATAATGAGTAATATTCATATGCCTAAAGTTTTATACTTACATAATTTAACAAGATCTCAAAAATGCCTCTTTGTGTTATCATTTTTGTTTTAGAGATATAGAATCGGATGAATAATGTTTAAAAGAAGTATTTTTAATCTTGAACATCTGTAATTATATGTTTCAATCACTCTGATACTTAAATATGTGATCTGCCTTTTTTCAAAGGTTCTGACTTGTCCATATTGGCAGCAAAGTCAGTGGGACCTGAGAATACCCAGAACTTCAGAAATCACGCCATTCATATAGGTAAGTAATAGATTTGGATGTCTAACTTTCAGCACTTGTTTTTACATTTTTTTGCCAAATGTCTTGCCTCAGGGAGAGAGAGAAATCAGTGGGTCAGGGCCCATAAATTATTCTCTTTATGCCCCTTGTTTTTAGTATCAGCTTCATAAATACTTGACTGTTTATCTTGACACTCATGTCCAAGTGCCATGGCATTTTTTTTTTTTTTTTACTATATTCATTTGAGTTGTTGGCATGGGTTTTGGGGGGCAATGGACAGTATTTTACTGTAGTTGAAGAATTTGTCTTTCTATTTTAAAGGCAGAGAAGCCTTGAAATAAGATACTGGCATTAAGTCCATGCTTACAGAACTCCTGCTGTCATGTTATCCAACAAATGACTAGGTGTAGAGTAAAAGGAATAGGTCTGATACTGTTTTCATTGATGAGAAATAATGACATCAAATCAGAAATTACTGGAATCAATCTAAACTATTATTCAACCCTCAGTCAAACTAAGTTCAGCAAAGTATCACTAATTTTATAATTATGTTAATGTGTATGTGGCTTCAGCCTGGCTGGGAAAAAAGAATACCAGCAAACTGCAAATAAATTTTTTGTTGGGTGTTTCAAACTCCGCAACTCCAGGCAGTAATGGCAACCTCATCCCCAGGGAAGTGGCAGGTGCCCAGGGCTGGGGCTGCCCCTGTGCCCTCCCCCGGCTGCCCTGCTCCTGGCAGGGGTGGTGGGATGAGCCCTGCCCTGATGGACCTGGGGGAGCCCCCAGCACTCCTGGCCCCCATCCCACAGGAACCCCCCTCCCACAGGGCATCCTGACAGGTATTTCTAAAGCAACACTAAGTATTTTGGGTGTGCTATCTGCTGTACTAAGGGATGGATCACTTAAAATGTTCACAGATTTCTTCCTAAATAAGAACAACAGGGAAGCAGGGCTATGAAATATTGCTTCTGCTTGAAATGATTATCTGTCAACAGGCTGAGAGCAGAAAAGGAAAATGGTCAACTTTTTGTACTCTACTGACCTAAGGAGACCTCTAAGCAGACCACTAGCTCTAAGGAGGTTCACAGAACATTATTATGGAAGGTATATTTCTATTATGTCTGGATAAACTTTTCATAAATAAAACACGTAGCTCAATATTTTGTACTTACAAGTGCAAAAGCACAATATATTTCAAAAATTAAGTTGGCTTGTTGGCTTATGCAGACTAGATAATTATTTCAATCCTGGATCACTAATTCTCTGAACAGCAGTGTTTTGTGGCACCCTCTATATAATAACAAATATTCTCTTGATTTTTTTTAAGTGTTTTTTTTCTCAGTTCCACTCTGTCTTTGAATAAAATCAAGGAATCCATAAAGATACCAAACTATATAACAAAGTTACTCATGAACAAGAGAAAAGGTGCAGAATGATGGCTAAAATGTGTGTGTGTATATATATATACATACACACTATATTTTAGCCAACATATGGAAGTATATACACAAACATATATACGTGTGTGTGTATATACATATTATAGATATATATACACATATTATGTATACATTTTATATATGTAATTTGCATTGCTTTTCTTCAATGGTAATTGCTGAGCAGTTGAACCTGCATAACTGCTAAACATTCTGTGATGGGTAACACAGAACACAACTCTGCTCTTACTGTTCTTTTTCCTTTTTTTTCTTTCCTTTTTTTTAATTCTACAAAGAAAGCTGCCTTCAGTCAAAACCTTTAATCCTCGTGTCCTATAGCGTTTATGGCAAGAAGTGAGAAGGTCTATTTAGAGAGGCATTTCAATTCCCCCTCAGGCCAAAAGAAAAACATGTTATTTCTAATGCCAGCACTGTGGCCTCATATGCTAGGAAACTAGTGACATTTTGACACAGTCAGGGACAGTTCTGAATTACGTGGTGCTGCTGTTCATATCATAAACTGGAGCTTAAGTACTTAGAGAGCCTTCTCTCTATATCTGTAACCTTGTTTCTTTGCCAGACAAGTTACTGTCTGCAGGGAATGCAGCAACACTGATGTAGCATTTGAGCTAGCCCGCGCCGTGTGTTTTGTGGGTTACCCCACTTGCTGTACGCCAGCAGTGGCCAACTTGCATCATCTGAGCAATTCAAATGCAGCTCCCATGCTGGGGATACATCACATACTGGCTCAAGGACTCAATGACCAGCTGTAAGGGGATCAAGCCATAAGTGGTAAGTACTACACTGTCTTGGTCACCTTGCATCCCAGATAGATGCCTGGCCTGGCCCCAAGCTTAAAGGGAAAAGCTGTGTGTGGAGAAACACTTCCGTGTCCTGGCTGTGAGATTCTCCTCTCTTCATCTCTTCTAGATATGTCTTGTAATTTTGTCTTATAGCCAATAAGAAGATTTTAGTGCAAAAGATCAGAGGATCAAAATGTTGTTGAAAAACTTGCAGGTTCTTCACTTTTCTGTAATAATGTATAAAAGCAGATATTTTCATGCATCTTAGTACGGATACAGCAATGTATTCATGGATTGTATTCCCCTCTTCCATTAACAATATCTAGTGCTACCAATATTCTGTTTCCTCTTTGCAAGTGCCTCAGTAGTAGAGGGGTTTTTTTAATTTCTGTTTTACATTCTGACCTTGAAGTGATTTGGTGAATGAAATATTACTTTCCTTTCTTACAGCTCTTACTATGTGAAATTCTATGTAAGACTCTGGATCCCTAAACCTGTTAAGATAGTTCCTTTAGAAAACATAAATACCTCCCAGTGAATTTCAGGTATATTGAACCTATAGAAATATTCCATCTGGATACCTCCTGGTTCCCCTGAAGGACTTCACTGGGCTTTCACATTTTCTAGGGAACTAATCTCTGCATCATCTTGATTGTGCTCTAAAGAGAGAATGGACTACATAGTCTGTTGGACTGCAGCATTTTCAAATTTGCTAATCTTAATCTTAATCTCTTTATTTTATGATAAGTATTAAAACTGCTTAGCAATACAGGATGATAACTTATATTCTGCAGGAAATGGTTATACACAAAGGAATAGTGATACAGGCAAAGGTAAGACAACCATCCTGTTATATAGGTTTAAATGGTGTACTTCCATAGGTATACATGGTTTATACAAGTATGTATGTTTTTGCTTTTCTGCTAGCTTTACTAATTTCTATGACATTTTTAGATATTTTAAAGGAATTCTGAAATATAGGTTTTTTGTCTGATATTTTGTTTTTGAGTCAGATTACATTACATTATGGTGAGTATTTCAAGTGCACCAAAGGATCTTCAAATATTTGCTGTTGTTTTATTCAAAATATTTCATTCACTGGAAGAAAATACTTGATATTATTAGAATTCTGATTTTTCTGTTCTTGATTTGAGGTCTCAGCAGAAAATTTCATTGATGTTTGATATGTGATGAATTTTTTGCTCTTTTTGCATGCAGATTCTTGTTATTAAAACACCTGGACATACTGATTTGATAGATTTTTGTCCTGCATACATGGGAGACAAAACCTACACTAACTTTTCCTCACCACCTACTGAAAAAGGAATATTTTTAAATTTGGGGGGGTTTGGTCACTTTAATATTTAATATAGCAGTACTGTACTTCAGATTTGTATTTTGTTAGAACTGCCTACATTACGTATTTTAATATTCTTCCTTTTCAGGAAAACTAATTTTAAATATGTTCTTCGAACCTCACTTTCTGGCGATGTCAACTTTAGCATGTACAACGTTTTATAGGAAGAGAAAATGAAACCCATTTTTTGCTTAAACAAAAGTTTTAAAACTCTAGACATGTAAAATCTAGAGTGGCAAAAATGGAGAGTTTCACTGAGGTGGTTTTAAGTGACTGAATGAACTCTTAAAGTGCATCTGGATTCTGAAGGAGGTACATGAAATGGCTAGTAGATCTCATAATTTTAAAATCTGTGGATACAAGAACCAATTACAAGTCTTTTAATTACTGGTTTGTGCTGCAGAAAGGGTGGGTTTGTGCTTCCTTAAAACCATAATTATCTTGTCTTCATTCCTGACAGTATATTGTGTAATATGAACTCACACTGTGGGAATATGAACATGCAACTTTCTGGCTTATGACTTATACAGTAAACTAAGTATGTTTTCCTCATTAAAATAACAAGAATTTTAATCACATGTATTATTCCTAGGCTACATAGACTAGAAAAGAAATTACATTAGAGTGGATTTGTATTACAAAGAAGACAACTTAGATGACCCTCTGGTTCGAAAAGAGTTTGTTAAACAGACTTTACTACATTATGCCTGCTCACTTAACCATAAGAGAGTCAGAGATTTATTTTTCTCCTATTGCATAATTATAAGGTTTACCTAATGGTGGTATAAAACAAATGACAAAGGGCTTCTTGAATTCAAAACAGAAGAAACAATAAAGTGACCATTCTCATAAATTTACAACTAAAATAAAGGATTTTTCACACAACTTTTTTACTATTAAAATAAACACCTCACTTTCATTGTTATTTACTCATCAAAATCAGGCCTTTTACCAGTATACACTTTCATTGATAGACATGGCATTTCCAGAGATTTTTGTAGGGAAAATCATAAACAGGTACCATGAAGTATTATATTCTAAAAAGGAATGAAGCACATGTTTGAGATTAGTATGAAAAGTCTAGCTTTAATAAAGGTGTCCTGGTTTCATCTGGGATAGAGTTAAATTTCTTCCTAGTGCTGTGTTTTGGATTTAGTATGAGAAGAATGTTGATAACATACTGATGTTTTCAGTTGTTGTTAAGTACCCTACTGGTCAAGAACAGCTTCCATGCTCTAGTAAGCAGACGCTGGGAGGGAGCATAGCTGGGACAGCTGGCCCACCTGGCCAAAGGGGTATTCCATACCATGTGACCTCATGCTCAATATATGAATGGTAGGTGTGATCCAGGAAGTAGCGATCACTACTTGTTATCGGTCAATGTGGATGGTGAGCAATTGCATTGTGCATCACTCATTTTGTATATTCTATCGTTGTTTGTTGTTGTTGTTGTTGTTGTTGTTGTTGTTGTTGTTATTATTATTATTTTCCTTTTCTGTTCTATGAAACTCTCTTTATCTCAACCCACGATTTTTTCTCACTCTTACCCTTCTGATTCTTTCCCTGTTCCACTGGGTGGCGGGGAGGGAGTGAGCGAGCGGCTGTGGGGGTTTGGCTGCCTGTCAGGTTAAACCACGACAAAACGTAACAGTAATATTTACAAAACTGTCGTAGAATCGTAGAATCATAGAATCATAGAGTCATAGAATAGTTTGGGTTGGAAGGGACCTTTAAAGGTCATCTAGTCTAACACCCCTGCAATGAGCAGGGACATCTTCAACCAGATCAGGTTGCTCAGAGCGCCATCCAACCTGACCTTGAATGTTTCCAGGGATGGGGTCTACCACTGCTCTGGGCAACCTGTTCCAGTGTTTCACCACCCTCATTGTAAAAAGTTTCTTCCTTATATCTAGTCTGAATCTACCCTCTTTTGGTTTAAAACCATTCCCCCTTGTCCTGTCACAACAGTCCCTACTAAAAAGTCTCTCTCCATCTTTCTTATAAGCCCCCTTTAAGTACTGAAAGGCCGCAATAAGGTCTCCCTGGAGTATTCTCTTCTCCAGGCTGAACAACCCCAGGTCTCTCAGGTTGTCCTCATAAGGGAGGTGTTCCATCCCTCTGACCATTTTTGTGGCCCTCCTCTGGACCTGCTCCAACAGGTCCATGTCTTTCCTGTACTGAGGACTCCAGAGCTTCATGCAGTACTCCAGATGGGGTCTCACCAGTGCATATGTTCAGGTACCTCAGGTGATCATGAACCTGATCTTCTCTTACAGTGGGAGGGACTTTGCTCCCCCAGTCCCTGCCTTACAGTCCATCCACTCGAGAGGTATGGGAAGAGAGGTTGCCAGTGATGATTGAGGCAAAAAAGTTGTTGACTACCCCAGCCTTCTCCTCAACCGTTGTTATCACTTTGCCAGTCATGTTCATCGGGGGGTACACTTTCTTTGACCTTCCTTTTCTGGCTGACTTACCTATAGAAGACCTTATTATTATTCTTTGTGTCCCTTGCCAAGTTTAGCTCCAGCACACCTTAGCCTTCCTGACCTCATCCCTACACAACTGGGCAGCATCCCTATACTCTTCCCAGCATACCTGTCCCTGCTTCCACTGCCTGTGCATTTCCTTCTTGCCCTTTAGTTTGACCAGCAGGTTTTGACTCATCCATGCCGGTCTCTTGCCTTCCTTTCCTGATTTCTTACACCTGGGGATTGAGAGCTCTTGCACTCTATGGAAAGCTTCCTTAAAGATCTGCCAGCTCTGTTCTGCTCTCTTATAAGGAGGGAAGGGGAAATAAGTGGGATTTTGTTTCTTTTGTCTTCTTATTTACTGTAAAATCCTATTTCAGGATAAAGGTGACACATTCTTGATAGTGTTTGGGTTTGTTTATACCTTAAATCCTGATCTTTTTTCTTATTTTTGTAGCCAGCAAGGAATTGCAGCATAGTTTTATTAAAGAACATCAAATTCAGAACTATTATCATTTCAGATGACTCAAAACAAACCCATCCTCTCCTTTCCTTAAATTCTTATTTTAAAAAAAAATCATTTAAATAAAAGTTAGAAGAAACAACGCTTTAAAATGCAAAGAGAGCAACTCTTTGGTAGTATTGTTTTTTCATCATGTTTCACTTTTAAACAAAGGCCCTCAAGAAGAAGAGGGAAGGGAGTGCAGAGTTATGGACGTCTGTGGCTTGTGAACTAAGGTAGAGACTGGAGGGACTAGAAGAAGCCTTGGTGTCAAGAGAGAAGGGAAAACTCACAGGGAAGGACTGAGAAATATACAATGAAGCTTTGTTGCTTTCAAGTCAATGAAGTAAGCTCACAGCTTTCAACAGTTATGTATTTTGCATAAAACAATAGCTCAGAACATCCGGCCTTCATGTAGGCCTAAACCTCAGTCTTACTGGCAGAGAACGCTGTCTCAGCCGCTGGATCTCTTCTGTTGGAAGAGTCTGCAAAATGGTTGCACAACTGTAAAACAGGGAGCCAGCAAAGGTGTTGGTTCTGACTGGAGATAAGTTACTGAATAATACTTTTATTTGGTATCACTTGGGTTTTGCAGTGAGACCGCCACAGCTTATGCTTAATCAAAGCTTGCAAACTTAGCAAACAAGGTTGATAGTTGAGAGAGGAAGCAGCTAAAGAACATGAGTGCATGCAACCAGCTGAATGATAAGGACTATAATGAAAGAAGCTCAATACAAGATCTACCAAAATCCAGTGAGGACCCTGCAACGAATAGGAGAAGAGAATTTGCAACCCTGAGCCATGCAGAGACAGGCAGGTTATCAGATGGAGACCATCAGTAGAGTAATTGTTCAGGTAATTGTGGTAGCATTTGGCCAGATCTTATGAAAGTTCTGTTAAACAAAGGTCTGCCTTGGTGGATAAGCTGCAGCCTGGTCTTTTTCGAAGCTTTTGTGAAAAGCTATGTTCCACGTTCTCTTGGGCAGATTAATTAATTACAGTGGCTCTGATGCTTATGGTTCTTTCTGTCTCCGTTTCTGTATTCCAGCCATCAGTTATCCCGTGTTCTCATAAAACCTGTGCAAACCCAGCAGGAAAGTGATCCCAGTTATGAAATAGTGAGAAGATTTTAGGTCCCCAGCAAAGGACACTGCATCTAACAGTCAAATTAACAAGCATTTGCTCTGCAGCCACTCTTGGTATAATTGCAAAGGTCTAGATAATGGTCAAGATGGTTTGTGAATGGGAATATTATCAACAGGAATATGCACTCTGCCCATAATAAGTACAGAGAGGGAAACTTACGTCAGTGCCAATAGAGGGATCTGACCACCATCCATCTGGTAGATCACTTCTTGAATTAGTGGGCTTACCATCAGCTTGCCCTCCATGAATCACTGCACCATGGATCAGAAGAACATTCTATGTTTCAGAATGATTTTTATAAATTCTCATGAAAACATACTTAATACTACATTTTCATTTGGAGTTGTTATGAGTTCTATCAGAAAACATCTATAAAAACGTATTTTTAAAAAACTGCAAGTGTAGCATGTAGAATATTTAGTGGAAGAAATCATGCAGCTATTATTTCCAATGAAAGAAAAGCGGTGGGAGAAATTGGCACATTGCACTAACTTGAAAGATAAAGTATATGCAAGATTCACTTGTTCACCGAGTAGCCATGAGTTTTCCATTGGTGCCTACTCAATTGGCTGGAATGTAATTTAGAAAAAAGTCTCAAAATTGGGCTCATACAAGTCACTTCTACAGTTCTTTGGTGTTTATGGTGAGCACATACTGTCTTTGGGTGTCTGAACAGCAAAATTCCTTGAAAAAGGCACACTCCATGCTACAGCAGTACTCAAACTCAGACTGAGCTCAAAACTGGAGTGCAAATGGAGAATCAATTCAGGTATTTAAATAAGAACATGACATACAGTTAATATGACCTCAGAGGAAAAACGTAAATAGGATGAAGAGATGAAAAGCAGTAAGGGATGGAAATTGAAGGCCTATGCTGGTTACAGTAGGACTCAATAAGAAAAGATGTTCCCATGTGAACAGTAGCAAATGGTTAATCTGCTGCAAATTATGACACTTCCAAAAAGTCTATACTTTACACTCCTATCTCATCAGGTAATATATCCTATGAGATGCGTCATACAAACACAAGTATTTCAATGTGCCAAAAATGAGCTTGGTGTGGACTAATTCCCCCACCCACATCCCTACAAAGCTTTAGAAAGAAGCTACTTATGGAACTGGTATGTGAACTGCCCTGATGAAGTATTTAAGATAATTTTACAAAGCAGTTGGAAGCATGCTCTGTCCTGAGGGCATCAGATCTTATGTGGCAGTGCTCACATAATTATCCTAAGATGGATTGCCATATCACTCCCTGGGCCTCTGACTGGAATAAATCCCACATCCAGCCAGAGAAAGAAAAATGCGACTTGGAGGACTGGCATGAATCTTATTACATCTCAGAACTCTAAAGAGAGACCCAAACCTTTTCAATCAATGATTTCTTTTAAGTGTCACTCAATTTTAGCCTCTGCAGAAAATACTAGTGGTACCCACATTAAAAATAAAAAGTAGCTGAGAGATTACTTTTGAGCTGACCTGTCCCCTGGAACTACATGTCCCATGTCTCTGTGGTGTTCCTTAAATTGGCTGGCTAGACTTAAACGAATGACATCACATGTCTATAATTATGTGATATTTTCTCAATCTGAGGTACTGCTGAATTTTCTGAGGTTGGGTTTATTGTACCTACACCCTACCCCACAAATATATTTTGCCAAATTATCAACAAAGCTGTGTCATGCTGACAAAAATGCATTGCATAGTTACTGAACAAGTTTTGGTTCAAAGACAGATATAGGTAGGGGTTCCTTGAGAAAAACGGTATCTCACATGCTTAAGAGACATGAAGCCTTTGCACTTTGCAGCTGAAAAGCGATACTAATTTAAACTATGTTTCCATACAGCCACAGAATGCAAATTAAAAATCACCATAACTCAAAATATATAGAGATGGGATGCACAGGCCAACACTCAGGTTGTAACTTGAGTTTACTCTTCGGCACGTATGAATTGTCAGAACCTGGGTACTGGCTGCTGTTCCAAGAAAAGAGGCCAAAGACTGAAGAGGACTGAAAACAGACGGATTCTTTCTTCCCTGTAAATAGACAGGGTGCAGGCTACTACAGTTTAAGGTTGTCTCTGCTGATGATAATCAGCATCGTCATGCTCAAAGAATGAAAGCGTCACTTAATTCTCGAGGTATGCCAGGCACCTTTGACAGTTCCACTGGAGCCAAATGTGTTGTGAAGAACAACTGCCCCAAATGCAGGCACACACTTCTGAATGGGTCTGTTGATTCAGCTGGGAAGAAACATCTACGACAGAGAAGTCCAAAACATTAATAAAGTTGTCTTTCCTTTCACATTTTAGATTATGGAAATTTAGATTTTAGATTATTTTAGAACTTCCTCTTTTTTTTTAAACTCCTTTCTTCCTGTTATTACTGAAGTCATTTAGAGAATTTATAGTGGCTTTGCCTTCATTTCTACTTTTGAACAGTAACAAATTAGAATATCAGTATTGTGCTGAATTTTTCCTGTTCCTTTACTATAACTTTAAAGGAAAAGTGACTAAAACCTGAATTTTGTTGAACTTCCCTGTGTCTTCTTGAAAACAGTAACACTGTCTTGAGGCATTTTTAAGATTAAAATATCATACTAAATATATTTCTACACTGAAATAATATTGTCACAAAGGAGGGAGAGAAGAATATTGTTTTCTAAAAATAGAAGCCTTATAAACATATTATCTCTGTCCTCATCTTACTTTCCCTCCTCTGCACAAAATGTATCCCAACTACAACCAGTATTCTAGCCCCATAAGCATCTTTCAATCATAGCTTTTGCATCTGAATTGCCAGCAAAAGTGACTAGGAAAGGGTTTGTTTCTCAGTTATAGTACACCTATTTGTCCCTATTTTGATACGGACAAAAGCACTATCAACCTTGTCTGTACATGTTTATTTGTTCCAGTAACCCTTTTTTAAGGAGGGTGGATCTGGCTCCTGCCTCCGTCATGCAGGTCCTATGTTGTAGTGCTGTCTGGTGAGGCAGACTTGGAGAGCCTGGCAATGTCATCACTCCACTGGGCAGAGCTGTTACATTTTTGCTGAACAGTGCAGCACCATGGAAGAATATTAATTCGTGTCCTTTTTAGGCAGTACTAATTGGTCCATGAGGAGTGCAACGCTGACCTGTCTCTACTGCCTCCCAGGCTAGTTCAGCTCATTCAGAGTATTGCGTTGCACTGAATCACACTATGTAGCTTTCCTGCTTCAGCAAGAGCTTCTTTCACATGGCTGCATAAGACTTGAGGGCTTGAGCTGGGCTTAGCAGATATCAGATGTAAAATCAAATTAGCTGATGACCTGCTGTCAGAGAGACTTCTTCTCGTATGTTGTGGAAACCACCATTAATGAAACCAAGCTGATATATTGTTCTCACAAGTTTTCCATGCAAAAAAAATTACTTGTACAATTCTGTAAGCATGGTATAGCTCTAGTAGCCAAAGAGCAAATGCTGTGAGCCAATTGCAATTTAACTTATTCTTACACTCATCAGTAGACAAAGTCTTATGATGTCTCAATATATCTGAATGAATCCTTTCTTTTTTTTTAGTTAATCAAATGTAGTTCAAAATGCAATTCATCACAGGCCAGATTCTGGCCTATGTATGCGTGACAACCAAAGGCTCATTGGCAGTAATGGTTTAAAACAGTAAATAATTTTACTTTCCTCAGGTTTTTGCTTGTCAGTTTCCTCAGACAACTCTCCTCCACCTTTTCCACTTCACCACTGGGTTTCATATTTCTTACAAAAGAAATGGATCTGTGCTTTTTGCACATATTCCAAACTACAGACTATTCTTAGCCTGAGGGAGATCTTATGCCTTCCCTTCCTTGAACCAGTTCAAACATGGTGAAAGCATTCCTGTTGTGGCCTTTTTCTGTCATTACTGATAAGCACTTGAACCTTTCAGGCTATTTGGGCAGGGGATAATGCAGTATTCACTTTAAAAAATAAAGTATTCAGGAGATAAACATAGAGAAAATATCAACTACAAAGTCACAAATATTCCAACAATAATATGATGAAACATATCAGAAAATGTTTTTATCAAATCGAAAATGATGAGCAAAACTAAGAAGAAACAATAAAAATAAGTAGTTACTTGAAAAATGATTGTTAAGTGACTTTCAATTTAAAAATTTTGTCCACAAATATAGAATATTTAATCAGGAAATTTCATTCTGCTGATAAGAAAAAAATTACTATGAATTGGTATAATATGATTTTTTTATCATTTCAATGTATTGAACAGACTGAACTGATTTTGGTTTTATATTAGCATTGTATCTGTCTGTGATAGAATACCTGCATCTCACAGAAGTTGTCTGGACCACTCAGGCTCCTTAAGCTCTTCTCCTCTCAGAGGCAAAGCTTCTTGCTGGGACTGTGTCTTCCATGTTGGAAATGGCATGCTGTGCATAAAGAGAAACAGTCTGATGAGCAGACAGCAGTGGGAACCTGGTAGTAGTTCTGAACCTGTAGTAGCCCTGAACCACAGCCCAGAGAATGCCTTACAGCACCGTAAAGTGCAGAAGGGACGTGAATGTTTTTTATCCAGCAAACTGAAATGAAAATATTCTGACTCAATAGCGTTTCAATGCTTTCTGTAATAAAAAATAAGCAAATTATATAGCTCAATATATCTTAAATATAATTAGACATACTTCCTCACTCTGTATTTCTCAGTGTTTTGAGGTGAATGTTGAAATTCAGTGACAGAAATTCTGAAATTTTGACCTCTGTTTGGCTCCATTAAAAAAAATAAACCCAACTTTATTTTCTTATGTCCATGTGAAAAATGGATCTCTTCCCTCATCATATTCCTTCGTTATGTAATTCTTGAAATAAATACTTCCTTTAGAAAACTCCAAGACTGATTTAGATTAAATGTCTTCCTCTACAGCTAGCTCACAAAATCCACTAGGCATTGAACACTTGTCTTAAGGACGTGAGCTTCAGCTGAAGTTACATACATAAATCTGAGGCAGGATATAGTTCAACCTACAGCATATATGGAATATTTTCATAAATACACTAGGTAAGTTATAAATGAAAAGCAAGGTCAATCCAAAGGTGTAATAATAACAGAAACTGTAAAAAATTAGAATGCTTCTTCATACAGCATATGATTTCTTGCCATGCACACCCTTGACAATTATTTTTAAGAAATTCTTGAGATAATTATTTTCAAAAGCAAACATTGTTTCTTTATAATCTTATCCCTTTCTAAATCATGTTTTTCTTCTGTTCAAAAAGTAGGACCAAGTAGTCATGAAATAATAAAAGCCTTCCTTTTTACATCATTAATGTTGTTATCTAAGTTGTGAGCCACGTTTTGGCACAAAATAACAGAGCGAGATGTTTAGCAGCAATTAATAGTTACACCCTTGCTTATTTGCAAAAGAACCTGTTATACTTTTAGTTCACATTAAGGTATTCTTTTTATCAGTGGTGTGACCTTTGCCAAGAAAAAAAAATGCTGAGTCCTATACAACTGGTAACTGATGAGAAAGTAGAATCTTTCGTTCTGCCAATTACAGACAGTAATTGCCATGTAATGAAGTTAATGTTTTGTAGAATTTACAACCTGATATTAATGGTGTTTCTTTTCCACCCTCTCTTATCCCACTTAATTTTCGCCCAGCTTTTTCACAACAAAAGAAGGAGGACAATGTGTGAAGGCTCATTAATTCTATTTAGTTTTGATTTTTTTCCTCCCTTCTTTTCTCCCCACCTCCTGGAGGTGAAACAAGAGCCATGCCATCAGGCCTTTCCGTAAACTCTGGTTCATGTAAGGGTGAAAGTTACAGCCTCCACGCAGCAGCTTGCACCGTATAAATGCTCCCCTTACAATTTCAGCTCGGGCCATTTAATGGCCATGCCGTTTTATTGCCTTCTTGATCACCAATTACACCACCAAGAACAATGAGCCCAACACTTAAACGAGCAGGCCTCAAATTTGCCTTCATTTGCCAACGTGTTTCATAGCAACACTTTCTTTGAAAGTGAGGATCGCCTAATTACGAGGATGAAGATGGATCAGGGTTTGAAAAAGGCTCTCAGCCCCAGAACAATATGCTAACCTAACTGTACTCTCTGTACTCCTACTGTATTATTCTGACCCCAGGCTGCCCTTCTAACACTCTGCCTGACCTTCTGCCTCCAAAAGGAAGCCGTGCCTGCACTCCCTATCTCCAGTGTCACTGCAGAATTTGGGAGGGTGCTGCTGAGCCCGGTGACAATGGAATCTAGGAAAAATAAATCATAAGACAGGAACTAGACAAATTGAGGAACTGCAGGATACCAAAAGCATTTCCACGTTATTTTGTTTTGCTGCTAATGGCTGAAATGAATAAATCAGGATGTGTTAACTCCAGCGTGCTTCGCAGGGCAAATGTTAAATACCTTACGTTCTTTGTTAGGAACTAATAGCAGGGCTGAGGTATTGTAGATGCTTGCTACTTTACTGGGTATTTGAAGTGACTGCTAATATATTGAAAATAAACACAATTGCAAAATATAGCAAAATATAGTAAAAATAAAAAATAAACAGAAAAAAAGATATATATACAAGTTCAAAGATGAGAGTTATGGAAATTACAGATTTTTTCCCTGTTGAAAAATATATCTTAATATGAATTTATGGTTACATATATCCATTTACATAAATCAATCACCTGGATATTTTGATTTGGTTCTTTGCTGCAAAGTACCCCTGGAAAGAATGTTACTAGCCCAGAATTAAATGTCCAGTGTGTCTACTACACACACTGTACCACCTCCCCCCAATTCTGGTGTTGTCTCATTCTGTGGGATGTGCCGCCAGAACTGATCCACTGAAGTTAAAGTTAGATTACCGACATTCATCACCATGGAAAGGTTTATCAAATTAATTCTGGAACCATGCATTAGTATTAACACAGACGGACTCAGGTTTTGTAATGGTATATAAAACTGATGACAATTTTTTGTTGCCATTTCTTTAGCTTTCCAAATTCTCCTAACTGAAGTTAGTTCATATCTAACCATATAAAGATTTATGTATGTAGTTAACTTTACATACTGTGTGTGGTCCCAGGAAACATCCAGTAGCTAATAAGTATTTGCAGGATTGGGGCCTTTGTTGAAGAGACAAAAAATGTGTGGGCTAATTGTTACAACACAATTATGCAGTAATAAACACAATTAAGCATTTGCTTCAGGGAAAGAATCAAGATTTCATTTTCAGTTTTAACTTTCATGTTTCTTATCTTCCAAGACTGTAAATGTATAAACTTAACATTATAATAACGTAAGGCTTTGTGTCCTGATTTTCCATATGAAATAAAACAGAAAATTCAAAGCTTCTGGGCTTGGGTAACTGACAATTGTTCCATTTTCTGTTGTGATCTCACTGCTACCAACTGCAGGAATCTCACAGGAGAAACTTCCTTTTACTGAGGAAGTTAACTGCAAATGATCATGAAGATTTCAGAAAAAAACTATTCCTACAGTGAAATCTTTTCTGTATTGGGAAGACTTTAGTTGCAATGCTAACTGATTGCGTTCAAAACAATGTCAAAACTTCCAGTAACAGAGGTGCTTAGTGGATTTAAGCTTTAAACACTTAACATTTTATTATAGTTTTTCTTTCTCCTGTACATACAGGTGTTATCCACAATATGGACAAGCCAATCAAAACATTAAAAATTATAAAGGAGTTGGAGTTTTATGACAGCTTATTAAAAAAGTCATATTTTGTAATGAAAGAAGTGTGTTTTCACCTGCTCTCACTAATAAATAGTTGGACAGACTTTTCTACTACATTCTCAGAATTGACAAATTCTGTGAAGAAAAATTCAGACACAAAAGATGAGATAAGAAACATATGAGCATTTACAAAAAGACGTATAATAACAATATAAATTCACCAAGCTGAAAGGAATTTATTGCAATAAGTGCAAAAAAATGGGTATATTCTCATCATCTTAGCACAGAAATAATAGTGTGTAAGGGAGGGGTGCAAGAGGAGGAAGGCATCTTTCAAAATTACAGACACAGACAATTGTAAAATGGTGTAAATTCACTGAATACAGGTCACTAGAAGCTAAAGACAGGGGAATACCATGCTTCCAGCGCATTGTAGGCTTTCAGAAAGCTGTCTCACCAAACAGTCTGGCTCCCATCACACTTATACAGAAGGCAACTGAACCAAGATATCGTAAAGGCAAAATCAAATGAGATCTAAATAAGATTTAAATGTCAAATAGCCACTCTTAAACAACCATGAATACGCTCTGAGTGTACGGGCACGTCTTGCTTTTATTTTCTGGTGAACTCCAATAGCAGAGCAATTAGGGTGGACAACAGTGCTCAGCAATGTCTTATTGTGATTCAGAGAGACTTCATGTCATCACAGTAATTTCAAGACACAGAGGTATCAGAGAAACATAGCAGTTGTATTTTACAGTGAGTTAATTACACCACACACAGAGTTTTTAAATTAACCTGTGTGAAGTAATATTTGTCTTTTCAATGTAAGCCGAAATTTATTTTGAATAAATACATGCAGAAATATTTGAGACTTTAAAATCATTAAGGGCTAAGCTGTACCTGTAAGGCTGAGAAAGGCTCTCTTTGGAGGAAGCAGTCTGGTAGAGGTTGTACTTTGAGAACTGCAAGAAGATGGCTGCCACGAGCTACATAAGACTCCAAAATGGAGTTAAAAGCATTATTGTCAAACCCAACTTTCCTGCTTACTGGTAAGGATAAGTGCTTCATCTTCTGAGCTTTTGAATTGCTTGGCTGGTGAAAATGTGAGGACTTGCATCTCTGAGCAGGAGGCGCAAACTCTCCTCATGATGTGCCTAGCTTCAGAAGTCACTGTTTGTTGAAATACTGAACTTGCTTGCCAGATATTTTAATTTGTCTACAGCCGTCCTTGTGGGCAGGGTGGGGCAGATGGAAGCATCCTGATGCAGAACTTTCTTTCCCGAGCTACAGCTGGCAGGTTGGCTCAGACATCTGTGAGTGTCTGTGCACTGGAGTGTGTGGTTGAGCCAGAGAGGGAGGGAGAAAACAATATTGAAAAGACAAATGCTTAAAAATTATTTCACTTGTCTGGTATGTTATTTGGTTTTGACTTCTGAGCATGTTGGCTTTTCTAACTATAGAAATTCATCAGAAGCAATACTTTGAGGGGAGGTTTTTATTTTCCATCTTCCAGGCTGCATTGATATCCAATGGAACATGCAAATATTCAGCAGCTTCCCATCACTTTTGTGTTAGAGCAATACATTTGCTTTTGCATGGTTGTGATCTTCTTGGCAGAGAAAGTAAGGGCTGCATGATCACTGGCACAGTCTTTTCTTTCTCCCTGTTTGTTTTTTTTCCTGGGGAAGAGGGCTACCTCAAAGTGCTGACATGGGATTTCTTTTTGCTATGTGTTACTCAACAAAACGTTGTCATATGAGCTCATAAGAAAACTCATATGGGTTCAGATCTTTGCTTTGAAGGAGCGTGCTTTTTGGAAGCATGTGACCACAATGACAAAGTAAAAGAAGTCTGAAAAGAGATGAGTTAAAAATTGGCTAGACCACAGGGCCCAAAGGACAATAATCAGTGGCCCAACATCTAACCAACAGGCAATAAACAGCAAGCAATACTAGGGCTGATCTTGTTCAGTTGCTTAACTAAAAACTTGGATGATAAAACTAAAGGCAAACTTGTAGATGATACTAAACTGGGGACAAGGATGGGGATTGACTGTAGAGCAGTAGAGCTTCAATCCAGAGTGATTTTGAGATACTTGAAGATTAGGTCAAGAGAAACCTCCTCAAATTCAATGAGGAGATAGGCAAAGTTCTGCACCTGCATCCAGTAGGTATCAGTACAATCTGAGAACCAACAGACTTGATATCAGGTCAGCTAAAAAGACCATGAGGTTACAATGGATGCTAAACTGAATTGGAGTTAGCAGTATACTCTCTTCACAAATGACATATGCCACACCTGGAATACTGTGTTTAGTTTTGGCCACCTTAGTGCAAAAGAGGTGTTGAAAAACTCATGAGGGCCTAGTGGTAGGTTATCAAGACAGTTAGGAGCCTAGAGTACTAGTAAACTGGCTTGTATCAGAAATAGTGTGGCCAGCAGGACTAGGGAAGTGATTGTCCCCCTGTACTCGGCACTGGTGAGCCTGCACCTCGAATACTGTGTTCAGGTTTGGGCCCCTTACTACAAGAAAGACATTGAGGTGCTGGAGCGCAGCCAAAGAAGGGCAACGAAGCTGGTGAAGGGTCTAGAGCACAAGGAGGACTTATGAGGAGCGGCTGAGGGAACTGGGGTTGTTTTGCCTGGAGGAAAGGAGGCTGAGGGGAGACCTTCTCGCTTTCTACAACTACCTGAAAGGAGGGTGTAGCAAGATGGATGTCAGTCTCTTTTCCCAAGTAACAAGTGACAGGACAAGAGGAAATGGCCTCAAGTTGTGCCAGGGGTGGTTTAGATTGGATATTAGGAAAAATTTCTTCACTGAAAAGGTTCTCAAGCATTGGAACAGGCTGCCCAGGGAAGTGATTGAGTCACCATCCCTGGAGGTGTTTAAAAGACATGCAGGCATGGCTTAGGGACATGGTTTAGTGGTGGACTTGGCAGTGTTAGGTTTATGGTTGGACTCAATGATCTTAAAGGTCTTTTCCAACCTAAATGTTTCCATAATTCTATGATTTTATAAACCTAGGACAACCTACAAGGAGATGCTGAGTAAAGTGACCTTGTTTAATCTGGAATAAAGGAGCCTAAGGGAGGGAATCTGCGAGCAGCCTACAATCAGTTGAAGGAGTTACAAGGAAAATGGAGACAGATATTTCTTAGCAGATGATAAATGATGATCATAGCAAATGATATCACAAGGAGAAATAACCACATGTCATGGTTTGGGATGTTCAGACTGGATGTTAGAAAAAATTTCTTTGTTAAGACAGAAGAGTAACATTAAAACAGAATGATCGGCAGAATGGTAATCAAAGGTCCCTGCAGAGGGACCTGGACAGGCTGGATCGATGGGCCGAGGCCAACTGTATGAGGTTCAACAAGGCCAAGTGCCGGGTCCTGCACTTCGGCCACAACAACCCCAGGCAACGCTACAGGCTTGGGGAAGAGTGGCTGGAAAGCTGCCCAGAGGAAAAGGACCTGGGGGTACTGGTTGACAGCCGGCTGAACATGAGCCGGCAGTGTGCTCAGGTGGCCAAGAAGGCAAACAGCATCCTGGCCTGTATCAGAAATAGTGTGGCCAGCAGGAGCAGGGAGGTGATCGTGCCCCTGTACTCGGCACTGTTGAGGCCGCACCTTGAATACTGTGTTCAGTTTTGGGCCCCTCACTACAAGAAGGACATGGAGGTGCTGGAGCGCGTCCAGAGGAGGGCAACGGAGCTGGTGAAGGGCCTGGAGCACAAGCCTTATGAGGAGCGTCTGAGGGAACTGGGGTTGTTTAGCCTGGAGAAGAGGAGGCTGAGGGGAGACCTCATCGCGCTCTACAACTACCTGAAAGGAGGTTGTAGTGAGGTGGGTGTTGGTCTCTTCTCCCAAGTAACTAGCGATAGGACAAGAGGAAATGGCCTCAAGTTGCACCAAGGGAGGTTTAGATTGAACATTAGGAAAAATTTCTTTACTGAAAGAGTGGTCAGGCCTTGGAACAGGCTGCCCAGGGAAGTGGTGGAGTCACCATCCCTGGAGGTATTTCAAAGACGTGTAGATGAGGCCCTTAGGGACATGGTGTAGTGGGCATGGTGGTGTTGGGTTGACGGTTGGACACGATGATCTTAGAGGTCTTTTCCAACCTGTATGATTCTATGATTCTATGATTCTATGATATGGTGGAATCTCCATCCTTGAAAGTTCTCAAAACTTGGCTGGAAACTTGGTGACCTGATCTAGTGTTGGCAGTAGTCATTCTTCAACCGGATGATCTCCAGAGGTCCCTTCTAACCAGCACTTCTATGATTCTCAAAAGAAGCCAGGTAGAAAAATAAATGCAGAACAGAAGAGCAAGTGTGCTGCACTGAGGAGGAGAAACAGAGATCAAAGGTGGAAGATAAAACAGCACTGAAAAAGAGCTTCTATCTCCTTAAGCATCAAAAAGGAGACCTTGAATTAGCCAGCGCTGGTATTGGAAAAGAGTTTGTACACAAAGTAGTCACAGGGACAAGGGAAGGGAAAGTAATCTATAGATGGGGAGCAGAGTGTAAGGAAAAGAACTGAGGTTTCCGACCAACCTGAAGAATAGGCAGGTCCATGTAAATAGGAAAGTTCTCATTTAAAAGAACTGACAGATATGTGACAAAAAAACAAGCAAACAAAAAAACCCGTGCACCATGTGCCAGAAGCAATCACAAGGCTCTGCATATGAAGCTGAAAAAGATTCTGCAAATAGTTTGAAAGAACCTGCTGATCATTCTTTGGCAGTGTCACTGTAAAATTTTCAGTGCAGTGCAGCAAGGATTACTACACCAAGCTAAGGAAGACACTTTAGTGGTGCTTCTACTCTCTAAACAAGAAGGTTGGAGGTGATGGTGAACAAGACACTAATCAAGGACTGGTGCTGTGAGGAAGGCATGAAGATGTTCATTCAAAACTTCCATGGATACCTACATGTTTTTCCTGGTGATAGGCTTACCATGACTCATAAGAATAATTTTAAAAAGAAATAGGATGAGAAAACTGAACTAGACAAATGGTATCTTTTCTCCTGGGCTTAGAGAATGCTACCTAAGTGAAGTAACATAGATGTGGGAAACAAGGGATAGCAAGAAAGAAAAAAATAAAACATCAATATCCATGAGAACATATAAAATTTCACAAAATCAGTGAAAAAACGATTCTTTCCATTGGGAAACTGACAGCAAGCACTGTGATCAAATAGGTAGAAAACCAGAAAATCCTAAACTACCGATTCAAGAAACATAATATTGATAACTAAAACAAAAAGTACTGTAGTAAAGCTGATAAGGCTGTATTTGGGAAGAGTTAACCCTCAATTTTTTGAAGTCTAACAAGATTAATAATAGTCCTGCCCATAATACAGAAGCTTAAACAGCAATTTCTGTAGGAGTGCAGTAGGGTGATAGGAAATCATTTGGAGGAAAGTAAAACTTATGCTAATGAAAAAAGTTAAAACTAATGAAAGAGTTATTTGGCATGAGTGTTATCTAGAAGCATACAAAGAAGAAAAAGGGAAGAAAGTTACTTAAGTTAAAGGGTAGCGTTAAGATAAACTGGATTTTAAATGAAGGTGTATATATTTTTGTCTGAAATTAAATTTATACTTGTAAAAGAAATTAGGTCCTGGAACAATCTTCCAATAGGGGATGATGAATTAAAAAAATAATAGCTTTTCAAAATGGAGTCCAAAATGTTTAGAGTTGATTATCCGATGTGATATCTCCCAGTACAGGAGACTGGACTTTATGATTCAGGAAGCTTTTTAATTTCTCCTTTTCTTTATTCTTATTTCATCATCATCTGTCTATGCCACAATCCTTCAGCAAAGATAATTGTATGTTTTGTTTTGGGGGCCCTTTTTGTTTTTTAGTGAAGCAAAGTAAGATTTAGAACATTGATTATAGACAATAGTTTCATCAGAGGCTTTGATGGATGATGAAAAATCATAAACAAGAGAAAGACAATGCTGCTGTTTTATTGTTTGCATGTAATCCTTGATGATATACTATTTATGAAAAACAGCATTTACAGTGATGAACAAAAACGTAGTTTAACTTAATCCTTGCCTTTCATGAAATAGTTTAGTAACAGCTTCCAGTCTGAAATAGGAGCTGATACCATTCATATACATTAAGACGCATCTTAAGATTCTTGTTCATTCAACAAATAGTCTTACATTCCTTTAGTAATTAAACTGTGCAGATTAAATGGTTATGAACAACTCCCCATTAGTACAGGAAAGCAAAAAAATAATCTGGTAAATCCTTAACAAGAGGATCTGTAGGAATGGATGCTGAGAATGAATGGATGTAGTGCTTCATGCAAGTTAAGGCTCTAACTTACAAAGAATTTTTGTAATTTTTTTCTGTGAAAAGTTTCATTTTAGATACTAACATAGGTAACTGTGAGTAACGCAAGAACCCTATTGCCTTTTACTTTCCAGATCCCTTTCCCCCCACCATGCTAATTAGGATGCATTTGTACATTACTTGTGCACAGAGAAGTACAAACTGTATTTTCAGACAGACATTTCATCAAACCTGATATGTTTGCAAGGAAGCAAAATCTTTCAAAGGACAGTGACCATGTTTACAAGTTAGGAATACCTAGTGAACATCCAGTGACAATTCCTGGAGGGTTTCAGAAAGTAATAAATGTTGTTTCAAGGATAAAGATAGCCAGTTCCACAACTCAATTGCTTGCAGAGGAACCTTCAGAGAATTCTTTACCTTGTGGCATTTTTGTACATTGTTGTTTACTTAGTGTTCCGGGATGTTCCTTTAATAAAAGGCCTGTTATTATGCGGAATGAATCCCAGCATGAAGTCATATTCCTTCCTAAATGGGTGATAGCTGGATTTCACAATTTTTTTTAGCTTTATGAGCTCAGTAATATAATAGGCCAGGTACACAGAGTAACTAACTGCTAGGGATCATCTTTAAAAGTATGGCATTATTGAAATAAGTTAGAAGTTAGATCTATATCACAAAATGAAAAGAAATTATGACACTTTTCTGCCAGTGGTTCCTTAAGATTGTCACAAGGTACAAAGTATATGATACTAACTTATTTATTGGATTACTAGAGTTACGATTTATATGACCCGCTCTACATTTACTGACCATTTATACATGAAAAGGAGTTCTCAAGGAAGTTACATTTGGAGTTCTTTTTTTAATTATTATTGCTTGATTTTGTGTATGTTAAAACTTGTTTGTGTTGACTACTGAAATTCTGAATTCAGAAACAGCCAACTGATACAGCCCAGTCTGCCCAAACTATGGACTAAACATGTTTTTGGTAATCTTAAAGTAATCCTAGGAAGCCAAAATAAATGTGATGGTTGCATATATAACTATGGAATATACTGTATAAAGCAGGAGGCAATGATCAAATTCCACTGAACATCATTCAGCACACTGGGTAAAATCTATCGCAGGGATTTAATCAAAATCTAAACATGAATAATTGGATGTACACCCTGAAATTTCTTGGGTTGCCAATTAAGGCTCCCAACTTATTTCACAATAGGCACATATCTATAGGATGAAACATCTAAAAGAAAATGCTATTCTTATAGAAATTATGTGGAATAGCCTGATAAAATGTAAGAAAAAATAAGAGTATTAATAATAGTTTGCACATGATGTTTTGATCCTGTTCCAGAACACCAAGAAAGTACTCGTTCATATTGTTGTGATAAATCCATATAAAATTACTAATATCTCAGCCAGAATATTTTGGAGATTCAAATTCAAGAAGCTGCGATGTGTGACATAAATACCAGTTATACCAACTGTAGGCAAACCCCATAACATTTCAGTTTCTTGAGACACCACTAGTGTGGCAATTCTTACTATATTATGCTTTTTTAATACCGATAGCTAGATGTAAGAATTTGAACATTTTTAGCTTTTACATGACGTGTAAAAAATGTAGCAGGTTTTTTCTTATTATTATTTACTCTTCTGCTAGTTTTCATATGGATAGACTCTCCAAAGCCAATCCTACAAAGAAAATAAAAACAAAGCAGAAGAATAACTGAACCAATGATGCAATATGGTTGATTCACTAATTAGATGTGATAGTGAGTCTCTTCTTTTTTCTATATCAGACATGTTTCTTAATTCAGATTACAACTTGGTCCACAGGAAATTGAGCTTATATCTGGATCTTTAATATTACTATCATCAGCCTTCAGTCAGATGCTGATGCTGAGAAATCAGCAAAGAATGCTTTAAGAACTCATCTGACAAGCAAGACATTTCCAGCTGTGTTAGGGAATACAAATAGTGACTGATACCCTAGACAAGCACGATATATTAACATCAGTATTCCCAGTGTCACCTCAAGCTAGTCTAGCTGCTGGCTTTCCAAGACACACTAAGGGACAGGGAGGAAAGCTCAGAATCAGAAAGTCTGTCTTTCTTAGGCTATGTTTTTATACAGAACAAAAATATCTACACTTCTGGTCTTTTCACTGAGCCTCCAGTCATAAGAGTAAAGACAACAAAATTTTTGCACCTTAAACAAGCTAATTCTATACTAATTCTGTAATGAAGCTACATTTTTCAAGGAAATATTCCAACTTTAGAGGGATTACATGATCAAACATAGCGGTACAATTAAGGAAGGAAACAATTCTTTGATGAGTAATTAAAGACATGGTGTTGAAACTTTCAGCATAGATTGATAGCAAAGAAGGCATGATTTATACTAATACATAATTTCTGTTCATGTTATCTAAATTGTTGGTTAAGTAGGTTCATAAGAAACTTAAAATATGTAATATGGTCTGATTACAATTGAATTTATTGTTTTTCAGTTCAACCCTTGCCAATACAGGCATGGAAAATGCAAGGCACATCAGGATGCTGCACAAGCAAGATGAGGTATAAAGATGTACATCCAGTATGAATGATCCTTTGAACATAAGTCCTGCTCTTTGCAAATAGTCTTTAAATTACCACCTAGAGTTATGGTTCACATCAAAAAATGCATATTGTGCCTGTGTCTTGCATACAACACTTGATAGTATTACAGGTATGCATAATTTTCAGAAAAACTAAACAAGAGCAATAACTAATACAATTACCAATTTGGTAGATGCAGTTCAACATTTATTATCTTTATGTACTTATCAATATCAGTCAAAACTCTTTGGTAAAATGTCAATGTGTTGCTTTCCCATCCACTACAATATATCATTTCAGAACATATGTAACAATCATTGCCATAAATAAAATACTTTCATCACAATAAAAGGAGGCGGTTCTAATGCAGATCATAAACCAGCCATGTTACATAGCAAAGGTCCCTAATGATTTCAACAATTTATCTTCAAATGTACTTAGTTAATGGTTAAACAACCAAATCCTGTTAAAGTTGCAGAATCTCGTGCTTGGAAAACAATAGGTATGGTTAATAAGTGTGTTGTCATTGAGATAGTGATACAGTACAGCCTTTTGTATTGTCTGCCTTATGACAGATTTAGTAACACTGTGATTTATGAAGGCCAAACATTGATAATTCAGCAAGTGATAACATTTATACCTTAGTTTCCAGTATACTTTATTTCAAAAGTAACATTGCAGGTAGATGTGCTGGAAAATTATTTCTATGGCATAGCAGTTATGCTTCCTGAAAACTTTGAACATTTATATGTGCCAATTCACACTGATAAACTCAACCGAATGCACACATCTCACACATCTTTGCCTTTTTAATAGAAAATATGAGGATATTTAATTATGAATGAATCTCTCATTCATTTCTGCAATGCAAAACCAGGCCACAACATGCATTTATCGGTTTACATAAATTGAATATATATACTAACACTGGTTTGTCTTTCATTGCTTAATATTAAGTGCTTGTTTTGCAACAGATTGTTAGATGTGAAATAAAGTCAGCAATTTTTTCCAATACCATTAATGAGAGCCAGGTTACGATGTCCTTTTCTTGTGATATGATGTGGTATGGGTTTGTTCACCATTCTGTAATGTGAGGAGTCAGTGAGCTATGGCATAGGTGTAAGTATAATCCTTTGTGTCTTTTGAATCTTATCTCTTCTGTATCTTATAGGATGTTACAATACATTCCTTTTGGGAAGAATAGCATCAAACAGACTAGACAAACATTGTGGAGCTTTGAACACAGAGGATCATAGTTTACATCACATGTTCAAACATGTGCATAAGCAGTTATCATTCTCAGCAGGACTGCTATTGAAATCTTTATATCCAAGAATGACAACATGGAATTTGACAAGTGACTGGCAGATACTTTGATAGAATTTCCAAAACCACAGCAAAAAATGTTATTTATTCTCAGATACAGGTAAAACTAAACATATGAAACCCAGTTTTGCCCAAGTCTGGACTTACAATACAAGGTTCAGCTTAGGTATTTGTTTTGGGTTTTTTCCCCTAACAAAATGCAGTTTGTGCCTGTAGTCACAAAAATAACATTCAATGACTCAACATTCGGAAGAGTTATTTTCCATTTTCTAAAGAGCAGTTTCCTATGTATTTTTAATTCAGAATAATTTATACATATATACATATAGATAATATGCATTTATACATTCACATGTATATATGTATCTCTATTCAGAACAAATCTTATGTAAACTTATGTGGTTTTTTAATACATATATAGTGTGTATTCACATAAATACTCACGAAACAATAATGTTCCTTAAAGGGAAAACCATATAAAAGGCTCTAAGTTAATGATTTCTTTCTTTTCTCCCAGGAGGACAAAACAACAGAATAATATTAAATTACTTAACAGTTGCACTTTACATATTCAAGAAGTGTAAATTGAAATGACAACTCTGATATCTCAGTGGTGTTGTGTCATGGCATGATTATTTTTCGTAACAGACAGCATCACTCGCCCGTCAGACATCTCTTGAATAACGTAGAGTCCCATTCCAGCTGAGTATTCCTGATGATCTAAACTAGCTACTTACTAATCTTTCTATGACTTTCATGAAGGAAATGGGAGATATTTTGTACATTTACATGGAAAATATTTATCTTCCCTCAGGGACCATGTTAATAATAGCACAAGCTGAAAATGTAAATTGCCTAGCTGTAGAGTAATATGAGAAATTTCAACATTTAGTTTGTCACACATGGAATAATTTTAACATTTTGGGAAGCTATGTCTCTAGTAAAAGATGGTAGATTATGGCTGAGAAACACAAAATATTTTCTATGTCACAGGAGACAACATAGGACACTTTGTTCCCCATTTGTTTAATTTGTGAGGTAGAATATCCAGCTTTATGGCCTAAAGAATAACTAAATTGGCTTACCTTCCCCAAAAGTCTCTTGTGACATCCAGGAAAGTTACTGAGCAGTGCCAGCTTTGGAGGACAGTAGAGTTTTATGCAATGTGTGGATGTTCAGCAGTGAGAACTTTAGGCCAAGTTCCTATAATTTTAGAACAAGAAACAGAGAGTTGAACACTAAGTCTAATCTAGCTGTCTGGGCACCTTTTCTATCTTTTTTGATTGGCTATAATGAAAGATTAGACCAGACTAGACAGACTAGACTTCTAACCTATAGACAATTAAAGTTAGGTGAGATGAACCACTCCCGAATGCATTTCTTCATTGTATGATTTGATTGTGCTATAACAAACCCTGATAAGATTCACCAGTGATTTCAGTTGGGAAGTAGGAGCAGACGACATAATACATCCCTTTCCATTGCTGGTTGCTGCAGCACTGGATAGTGAAACTTGTTGCAGACTCTAGCTTTTCCTCTTCACAAGAAACCAGTCAACTTATTTCATGTTTTTCTGTTTCATTTGGTCTAGTTTTGTTGCCAAAGTTCAGCAACACTTGTATAGTTACTACTGTTAAAATAGATAAAATATGCATGATTAATGATTTAAATACAAAGCATATTACAGATAGGTCTGGGGTTGCAAGCTGGAGATGCCAAAGAAAAAAGGCAGAAATAGGTAAAACAGTGAGCAATTAAAATATAACGTTCTCATTAAGAATGTAAAGTTTAGATATTAAATTTGATCCAAATTATAAAGGGTACAGCATGCAACACATAAAAGAATTAAAAAATGACTGATACTTACAGTACACAAACAAATTAACAGGAGCTGACCTAAATGATAAGGGTGTTATTGCACATTAAAGTTAGATGTCATTTCCCCTAATTTAAGGGTATTCCAATTAGAGTTAACCTGAAGGTTAGCTACTTTCATCTTTATCGTCTTTGTGATAGTGTTAGCACTGATGTTGTGGCATCACAGAAATTATATGCATCATAAAAATTCAGCTAATTATCATTGAACTAGTCACTTCTTATGTAGAATTAGTTTCATATTTTCAAGCAAGTATTTGTGACCCGTTTGTCTGATAACACCATCCATTATTGACCTGTGGCATGCCCTGTTTATCTTTCCTTTCTTAAGCTCTAAGTGTCTGCCTGATATTGCATTTTCTCTTTCTGGATAAGAGAACAGTTTATGGGGGTTTTTTAACATTTAATGCCCAGCATGTACCAATGGGATGCTCCGAAATCATTGAATTTTTTATTCAAATTTGGCTTTGCATTTGGAATGCAAGGATTGTTCATGCACTGCCAGCATGAACAGGATGTGAAGATTTGTGTTAATTAAGCATCTAAAAATACATTGTTGTGTTCATTTGTAATTAAAAAAAAATATCAGGACTATGTTTCCAATAAGAAAATTATTACATAACATTTCATAAGGTTGAAGATGGGTTCTGGAGAATTACATACATTTTTGGCTCCTAAACTTTGTGAAAAATTCTGGAGAACATATGAAAAAGAAAAGTCAAACTCAGAGAAGCTTTGAAAGATTTCTTATCATTAGTATTTGGGTTTGGTGAAACTTATAATTGTGTTGATTTTCAGGGTAAAGCAGGATAAAAGACAAAGCCTTAACATCTTGAAATATTTCTCTACATCTTTTAAGAAAAATTTTTTAGAGCTGAGTACTGTTCAGTGAATACATTATTCAGTGAATTTTGTCATTTTTCATTGAATAAATTATTCAATGACTTTTCCTCTGAGTATTTGACTAGGTCTATTATGGATATAATACCATTCATTGAGCACATTACTCTACAAAAATTTATATTAACTGAATAAACTGTTCAATTAATATTTTTCCTGAGAATTTTCCCACTTTTATCCTTTCTTTTTTACAACAGTATAAAAGAATTTATAATTTTCACATCTAAATACACATGTGTGAACCTTGGAATATTGGTGAAGTGAATCTGAGATTTCCTTTTTGTCCTGAAATTTTATCATCATTCAAAACATGGAGGTGAACATGGACTGCATTTTACCTATTGCTGTCAGCCAATTCCAAGCCGTGTAAAACCTAGCTGTTAGAAATTATAACACTCATAATAACAGTCTCAAAATATAAGAAGATACCAAAACTGAAAGGTTACATGAGCTATCTGCAAAGGGAAGTTTCACAGATCTCTAGTCTTATGCTCAGAAGGTGGTCTGATATAACAGGTACCACTCACACAACTGGTAGATAAAATTGTCCTTTGAATTTAATATAGAATTTCTAGGAAATATTGCAAATAAAAAAATAATTGGGAAGATTGCTGTGTATGAGGGACCTTTCGCTAACAAATGTTTGTATTGTGTTTACGTGGCAAGGTTTTGGTAGCAGGGGGACTATAGGGGTGGCTTCTATGAGAAGCTGCTAGAAGCTTCCCCTGTGTCAAATAGAGCCAATGCCAGCTGGCTCCAAGACAGACCTGCCGCTGGTCAAAGCCAAGCCCATCAGCGATGGTGATGATAACATATTTAAGAAGGGGGAAAGAAAAAGTGCGCAACTGCAGCCGGAGAGAGGAGTGAGAATATGTGATAGCAACAACTCTGCGGACACCAAGGTCAGTGAAGAAGGAGGGGGAGGAGGTGCTCCAGGCACTGGAGCAGAGATTCCCCTGTAGCCCATGGTGAAGACCATGGTGAGGCAGGCCGTCCCCCTGCAGCCCATGGAGGTTAACGGTGGAGCAGATATACACCTGCAGCCCGTGGAAGACCCCATGCTGGAGCAGGTGGATGCCTGAAGGAGGCTGTGACCCCATGGAGAGCCTGTGCTGGAGCAGGTTCCTGGCAGGACCTGTGGACCTGTAGAGAGAGGAGCCCACTGTGGAGCAGGTTTGCTGGCAGGACTTGTGACCCCGTGGGGGACCCACACTGGAGCAGTCTGTTCCTGAAGGACTGTACCCTGTGGAAGGGACCCATGCTGGAGCAGTTCACGAAGAACTGCTGGTGGGGAGAAGGTAGAGAATTCGGGAGTGAAGTTGAGCCCAGGAAGAAGGGAGGGGTGGGGGGAAGGTATTTTAAGATTTAGTTTTTATTTCTCATTATCCTACTCTGATTAAACTAATTTCCCCAAGTCAAGTCTGGTTTTCCCATGATGGTAATTGGTGAGTGATCTCTCCCTGTCCTTATCTTGACACATGAGCCTTTCGTTATATTTTCTCTCCTCTGTCCAGCTTTGGTGGGCACCTGGCGTCCAGCCAGGGTCAACCCACCACAATGTTTCATTAACATGTAGTGTTTAAAACCTTTGATTGGCTGAAACATTAAGAGTTACTACTTTTACCTCAGGAACTCAATCTGTCCAGCTGGTCATTAACTGCCCTGTGAATTACCTAAAGGTTATGCCTTACAGCTAAATTAATAAAAAGCATATTAAGAAAAATTAAGTTGATAATGCCCTATGAAACATCTTTTACATACAATACCGTCCAACCAAGCACCATGTCCTTTACAAGGAGACACTAAAGAGCTCTGCAACAAAAATTAGGAAGTCAGAAACCCCTAAGTAATGTTGCATTAATTTACTGGGTGTAAATAATCTTCTCCTGGAATTTCAGCTTCACAGGGCAGCACTTGTGGAACTCACTTCTGGGAACGCAGTATTGGAATGGATCTTCTGGGTGAAAAAGTCTTTCTCTAGTATAAGGTACGACATTCATGTTGATCATTTATATCAGCTTTCAAACTTCCAGTTAAGATGATTCCAAGGTGGGGTTCGGGGTGGTTTTTTCCTTACACCATTAGAAAGGCTGACTTAGAATCTCTCTCTCGATGGCCTTTCTTATAATTCCAACCTGCATTTTCTAGACCGATTTATTCATGAGCTAACACTGTTCATTGTTGAGTTTAAAAAGCTCTCTTCTGTCCCTGATTTATTTCTGTCCTGATGAATAAACAAGGACAATGAAAACGCAGAGAGCAATATATTATTTTTCAGCCTTTTTTTTTATCAAGAGAAACAAGTAAGCTTTTTTATTCTTTCATGCTCTCCTTGTAGGAAATTTGTAATGTAATCAAAGCAAGTAGCAAAATCAGTATATGTATTTAATATGTAGCAGACCTAGCCATGAATATGGTATCCTTTACCTGACCATCAGCTAGCATAAAGAACAAAAAGTCAGTGCCTGCCACAAGGCACTAAGGTTCAGACCCAACTAAGGGACATAAAAATCATTTTATGTAGCTGTGGAGTATGGGATTTTTTTCTTTCTGGTAAGCGCACAAGACTCCTGTGATAAGGGCACCTACGTGTAAAATGTCCACCCACAGCCACATATGCTGTGAGCTTGCAGGTCTTACTTCTCAAGGCAGAAGCCAACTGCAGGATGGCAGCATATTCAGGATGAAGACTTTATTATTCTCTTCAATTGGACGTCTAAGCTGCCAGCAGTGGAAAATTCAGAGCCAGATGGAGGCAAGGTGAAAAGAAAGCAAAATTCTGAAGGTTGGTAATGAAGACCTTCAACTGACATATTCTGGGTCCACATCCTGGACTGCTGCTGTCATTTGCATATGGCAATCATCTACTATGAACATTCTCCTGAATTTAATGGTTCATGTTGGTAGGCATGCAGATGCAATCCCAGATGTCACAGGATCCTATCCTTGCAGTTAAATCTATTCAGAAACCTAAGTTAGGTGCCCAGGTACTGCAGTGCCCATACTGCATGACTCATAACTCATTAGATACCTCAAAATAACAGGCAAACAAGCCAATGGGCTGCTCTGGTTGTTACAGGAAATCAACAAAGGAAATTCTGATTACCTCACATTCCACTCAAGGCACCATATCTTGACCAAAAATGCAAATCTCAGAGAATTTTTTGTCACAGTTTTGAAGGTTATATATATAACCTGACTTAAAGAAATTGCAGATGGGTTTTGCTGCTGCTCTGTTAACACCGGTGGAGGCTTCAACTGGCCCTTCAAACTTATAATTCAGAGCCTCAGTACAAAAGTTTATGTTAACAATGATGTACTTTATCATAATTAGATTTCATGGCCAAGCTTTTAGACTTCATGCTTTCAGAATTTTCTATGATAGGGCTTTATCTTCTTAGTCATATTTTTGCCAAACAGGTATCAGCCGAGGAAGGCTGTTGTGTTGATTCCTGCTTCATACAAGCAGGGCCTTTGACAAAAGGCAATATCTCCATGATTAGTGGATTACATAGATCTCTCTTCACCTTTCCAGCTAGCTCCCTGACTTGCTTTCATATAAACAAAAGTGTTTTGAAACTGGTTTTGAAGAAATATCCAAGAATGGCTCTTTCACTATAACAAGCTTTTCCATTATTTCAGAAAAATGGCAAGTAGAGATCACAGAATGGTTGAGTGCAAACTCACGTTGAAAACCTGGTTTAAGTCAGTAAAACTTGGCAGACACTGTCAGCTATTAGTTCACTATCATTAAAACTTCCTATGCAATATTATGTGTGATAACTACAGAACTTTTAAGCTTTTCCTGGAAATAGCAAACCTTTTTGGAGTCAGGATGATATAGGAGATAAATATTACAGCACTTTCCTCAATAACATCATGAGCCAGAAAATATACATAACAAGGAATTTTTGATATTTGTATAAAAATCACAAGCAGTGAGCCTTCTCTCTTTCATATTTAATAAAGATCTTTCCAGTCAGCTGCAGCTGACGATAAGTGTAATATCTTTAAATGGTTAATCCAAGGATCATGGCTCAAGTGCTTTATGTGGTTAGGAGCAAGGAAAGCTGTTAGTAACCTCAGTGTGCATGTCATAAATCCAAGGATTTTTTTATTCCTTTTTTTTTCTTTCTTTTTTTTTCTTTTTGGTTTGGCTTTCTACTATATCTTAAATGCTTTATTTTTCAGAGGAGAGATAAGACTTGGTTCTTCACATAAAACTACAGCTTAGCCATTACTTAGTTTTTCTCTGTTACGGAAAAGGTCCTGTCTGTGCACAGATGTCTCAGATTAAATTGTATCTCACAGTCCTTACAGTGCTCAGTACTAGATGAACTGCCAAAAGGGCCGTAGGCAAGAACTAAATTGCTTTGGTTTCAGTACACAGTGAATTTGGCTCAGACAAGCTGAATCAGTACATTAAATGCGAATCCCTCACAGATTTGAAAGCAGCCTTTAGCACAATTATTGACTGTGAGTGATGATTATGTCTAATTGAAGGAGACTTTTGCTACCTGTAGCTCAGTTGGAGTCCATGAGAGCCACAGCAAGGCACTGCATCTTAATTCAATGTTCCAGCTTGAAAGAAGCAATTGAACCTAAATCCTGAAGTGTATACACATGGTCGATAAACTTTAATAAACTTTACAGGTTCAGTAACTAGACTGAGTGTATATAATTCAATTTTTTAATTCAGGAAAGGAAAATAGCTAACAAGTATGTTAGGCTACAATAATGTATTAGTTCATCTCATGCAGAGGTTCTCTCAGTAAAAGGAAAAGATATAGTTTCATGCTTGTCTTTGGAACAAGTCATAAATCTGCTGTTCTATACACTATATTAATGCTCTACAGGTGGGAGATTACTGGGTTACTTGGGTATGACCCAACTCCCAGTAAATTTGTGAGGAAAATAAAATAATTTGACAATTGTGCATCTTTTGCTATGGAAGTCATGCCAATAATAAAGAGAAATGAATGTTTTTCTTAATAGATTCTGCCTCTCTCCCCAAGACTTTTTGGCATGTTTTCACGGTATAACAACCCTGTTGTACAAAAAATGATGATATTCTATGTCTTAATCCTTCCAAAAAAAGTTATTGATTTTTCTCAGTGAACAAAAATAGATATTCTCAGGGGTCCGACAATCAGAATTGTGTTTTTCTTCTGTTCTATTCGAAAATAAAAATCTGTCAATGTGTTCACAGCAAACATTTCTCTCCCACAAACATTTGTTGTGACCTATTAGATCTTTTCTAGGCTTAGATTAGGTTCCCTTGGCACAATTATTATGATAACATTCACAAAAAGCTCTGTGCCAATGCATTTTTCATATTTTCCATGAACATGTAACTATCTGAATCATGAAAACTTTCCATTTAAATTGCTCCCTTACTAAATAATTGATATGAAGGGCACATATGAGCCATACAGATTGTTTGTTCCTTCATTCTAGGATCTTGTTTACATATTTTGTAATCCTGAGCTTTTAGAAAAGAAAAATTAATTTGAACCTTGCCTTGGAAAAGCAATACACACCATAGGCTGCATAAGCAATAGGGAATGCAGGATGAAAAGAGAGATCTGTGATAACACAGTTTGGCAAAATCATTCCATAGTTGATAGCACAGAAAAAGCCTTGAAATTTATTATGGAGTATCTATGGTTGCTACATGCAGACAAGCCCACACACCATTTCTATTGTGTGTCATTTCGGGCTAACAACCCCAAGACTAGGAAGTATCAGAACTAGGAAATCTCACTTTAACATCCTTTATGCATATTTTCTGTAATTTCCTGGATTTAGAGCAAGAAAAGTCCTTAAAGTAGTCCACCAGCAGAAATGTTTAAGTTCACAGGACAGACTGCAGTCTCTTGGGCTAATAGATTAACTAATGGTGACACTTCGAAATTGTATAGGTGGATCAGCTTTATGAACTACACACTCTCTCGTATGGTTTCCAGGTATATAATAAGAACAAAGATGCTTTTCCAAGGTTTCAAGGAAGCTACACAGTAGTAGCTCCCTCTTCCCTATACTGTTCTTCTTCCCTATACTTTATTTTTACTAAACATATTTTCTCTGTACTTACATCTTATCTACCTTGGCTCTTTGTTCCTTTTCAGATATTCTGTTTCTTCCACTCTTCAGATTTTCTTTCTAATTATATTTACCTGCATTCAATTTTTTTCTAAACTTTACCACCACCAGTTAATACTTCATGCCTTCTCATGTCATTCACTTTAACCAAGCAGCCTTCGTCTCTTCCCCTAGTTATGAGATCTCAGTATTCTCTAAGTGCCTTGCATTTAATTTCCCTTTCTGTTTCTAATTCCAGTCTGCCTACTCTATTCCCCTTACATCCCGAGTCTGGCATATTTCCATTCTCAGTCTCATTCTTCCCTCAATGTTGCCTTTTATTTCTCTGGACTATCTCCTTTCGAACTCCAGCCAATTTTTTCTTCTCTTCCCAGGTGTGCCATCTTCCTTTTCTCAGTCTTCTCCCCTCTCTCATGGTTTAGTAGGGTAAATCCTTTGCACTGACAGAACAGGTGAGCAGATTTCCTGAACTCAGTTCTGGTTCCAATAGGACTTCACCCCAGAGACACCAGTAGCAAAATTATAGGGTCATTCTGTGGCAATTTTTTATGCACAATGTGCTCAGCACTCCAAGCTGTGGGGAGGCAGAATATTATTTGATCAAATGAGATGTTGTCAACCTAAATAAGAATGTATTCAGCATATGCAAAATGCAATTTGTTCAAGATTTAAAACATGTTGTATTTATGATAGCTTGTCCAAATTCAGCTAATTCAAGCTGAATATGCAGGCCAGCTATACCAAAACACAAAGCTGCTAAAACATCTGAAAGGAAGGATCTTGGTAATTTTTAACAGTGACAAAAAAAGCTGGCAAACTTAGTTGAAACAAAAAGAAATCAGGCAAAAATCAGGCACACAGTATGGGAAACTTCAGAGAAAAGAAGCTGTGTCAAAATTAAAAGAAAACAAAACCTGTATTTTAAAAAGGAATGTCAGGCAACCAACCTCGTTTGCAATATTTTTCATTATTCTGGCAAACATTCCTTTAAAGTAAGGGCAATTTTATCTGAAGGGGAACACTGGGAATGAACTGAATTTTTTTTCTTGATATGGGGTTGGTGGACTGACATTTTCCAAGCAGTCTCTGAAATTCAGTGTTTTGATCCAGCATTCAGCTGGAAAAATTTAAATAGTGACACCAAGATAACATTACATTTTAACAGTCAAACAATAAAAAACAATTATGTCACAAATAAAACAGAGGACAGTGAGAAGTGGTTTAGCTTAGGATATCAGCTTATCACAGGTAGAGTTTTGAGCCAAGATCTTTAATAACCGTTAGTAACAGCAGAGACTTATTTTTATGCAGAGGTTTACAAAATTTAAGTCTTCTCCCTTTCTCACTATTGCTTTTTCTATAAAGCTGTAATTTATAAAATACTGCTTGCAGTTAACCTTTTTGTAGAAAGAAAGATTAAAGGCAGCTTCAGAAAATAAAATACTGAAGAGAAACATAAAGCTGTTACAATAAAAAAAAAGGTATAAAGAAATTGGGACATGAAGGGAAGGGGAAATTTATATTAAAGTTACTGTATATGTTTGAGACCTATTTATTTTTACTTACAGGATCCAAACTGTCATGTACATATATGCAGAATTGGCAATGAAGTAAGTAAAACTCCATAACACACTATGGCTTTAATTTTTTGATGCTGTTGAATCTAAGCATTCTTATTCTTTTTCACCATGTTCATTCCACATTGACTGAATTTTCATAGAAAGACTCAATGAAAAATTTACAACCATTCCTCAAAATGAGTTCAGTGACTTTTTTTTTTTTTTTTTAAATCTCTGTTTCTTTTATAGATTTAACATCTTTAACCTAAAGTGGCTGGGCTTGAAATGGACACTTGCCAGAGAAGTGTCTTTTACTATCCTCAAAATCACCCACTTCTTGACATCACAAAAATATGTGTTCATTGGGTTTCTAGAGGCCTGTTGCTTAAATCTCCAGCCTTCTGCTCTGTGTTAATACCAATTTCACTGAGCATGTTCTATTTCTACACCTAGTCTACAACACAGAAGAGAACTGACCTACAGATTTGGGGAGTAATATTTGGCTCAGCAGTGAGGTTATCGGAAGGGAAGCCAGCAGGTCATTCCCAGATGTCAGGTTTCATTTTGGTTGACTGATCACAGTTCACTGCAGTTTGCAGGTTTGTTATTGGAAATAGTGCAAAACTCCTACGTCGGGAGCCAGGTGAGATTCAACTGTCCATTTTATAAATCTGAGAGACTTTATAACATCGCTGTTCATATACCTGGGAATAGAGTTCCTGTACCTAGCATGGAAAATCTCAGATTCTGCCTTTCCAAATCAACATGCCAACAAACCACAGCTGAGGTGCTATATCCATAACCAGATCTAGAAACCTCCCACAGATAGATATTCTCTTCAACACAATAGGGCAGGAAACCACGGCTTCCTGAGAAAGGCAACAAATCCCATCTCCTGCTTCTCATTGAATTTTGAAGTCAACAGGGCCAGGAGCTGCTGTCTTGCACAGAAGCAACATGTCACCTACTCAGTGACCAGTAACATCTTCCCTCTCGAGCAGAAGGGCATGCTGAACTACATTCAGTGTCTGCCAATAAATTTAACCTCCTATTTAGAAAAAGACAGTGCAATACCACTCTTGAAATGTTAAAATTTTACACAAGCCCATGCATCTGCTGTTCAGAAAATAGTTCTAAAACCCACTGAGAAAATTCCTCTTTGAGGGTGGGTCACACATAGAAAATCACAGCTTATGTTACTAGAAATTACTTTTGCACAAAGGACAGAACTCTGCGCTGAAGGTCAGCAGGTCCTAAGTTTCAAACAGAGCTGGTCAAAATTATTCTTTCCCACAATATATCTTTAGAAAAAACTTTCTTGAACTAATGCATGAAAAATGACAAACATTTCCCTTTTGAGATTTTAATGAAAATTTAAAACTATGAAAAGCAAACTCTGTAACTCTTATTTACAAATTCATCAAAAGATTGTGTTTCATGGAAATATTATTCTTTATGACAATCTGCATTTTAAAAAAAAAGAAATTAAAACAGACTTTGAAATATGTTATTCTGAAAGTGAAATTTGCCATTTTTAAGTTATTTTCATTTCACTTTTATTTCATGTCCTATCACATTATTATAAAAATAAGTCTGAAGCAAAATATTTCAATCATTTTTAAAAGAAAATATTTAACAATGTTTTCATTTCATTATACAAAAAATATATTTTTTCTCTGAAACATGACATCTAGTTCTCACGCAGCTAGATTATTTGTCCCACACGCCTTAAGCATCCCTCTAAGTACAGATGTGTTATGAAGGAAGAACAACAACAACAAGGTTTTTCTTTGCTTACAGCACTGGATTGAGGTCTAGCTGAGTTTAATTATTTCAGCATATATATTTTACATGGCCAAACTTGCTCAACACTGTCTACCTTGGGCTACTTCCATTCACTTAAAAAAATTCTAATGGGACATCAAAGTGATGTGTGGTAATTATACCACTGAAAGTATGCTATTAACAAATATTAGCTTTGTATTTGCTAACAGATAATATAATAAAACAGCTATGGTTATGGAATTGCTACTAGTATAGATGGGATTAATTCTTACAATGTTCATAATTGCTTTGTGAAGTTCCAGGAAAACGTATGTATGCACTGGTCAGCATGCACTTAAGATGTCATGTCCATATTAAACATTTCAGATTGTATTTAGTAAAAGTTTTTAGAAATGACAGGGAAAAATGCATGTACTCTATCTAAAAACAAACGAGGTGTTAGGATCTTATGATATCTTAAACGTGATATCAGCTGCTAGCTACAGAACGTAGCTATCATAACCTTTTAAATCCTGTCTATGTTAAAACTTCTTTAAAATTATAAGACTAATAATCAGAACTTGAATTTGGGGATCTGTTCTACATAGAGGGATATATCCCCAACATACAAACATTATCCATTGGCGGAATGGGAGGGGCGGAGGGGAAACCTTCCTTATACTGCTGAATTTCCTGAAGTTAACAGCTGTAACCTGTAAAAATAAAATTTAAAAAACTGTGTCAATTAGGCCTGTTTTTTGCAGTTAAATACACTATGCAGCCAATAGTTCTAGAAGGAATAAGGGAATGCACATACTCAACTAAAAAGTGCTGAAAAAATCTCGTTTTCCAGGAAGAATCTTAGCACTTTCTCAGAAATCCCACAGCTTTAAAGTGTCTTACATTTCGTGAATTTCTGTTTCTCGGTTTTGGGGTACCTATCACAGTAAAAACTTTGTCTGGCACCTAATAAACTAGCTATCTCAATAATTTACTTTAGCTAATACTGAGAAAATAATGGTGCACTGAAATCCAAACGAAGTATTAATAGCAAAATAAATCATTTTTAAGTCATGAAATTCCAAAAACTGTTTCTTCCAGTGTGGTTACTCAACCTCATGGTATATCCCATATTTTTTATGCATTACTAAATTAAATTCTGCATTTAACAGGGAGAAAAGGTTTCGGAATTATTTCATATAAAAAGCCAAAGCACACATCTGCAGTCTTCAGCAATGCTCACTTAACACTCTGGAAAGTAAAAGAGATTAGGTGTACAGTCTTGCCTGTGAATATTTAAATAACCTGAACAGCCAGGCTGAGCTTTATGGTCACCGAGGTCAAGGAAAGGATTGTTTTCACAGAAAGTGGAAAGGCATCGGCATTTCTGGACAATCTGCATCCACACATGCACGTCCGAGTCCCTATTGTTTCACAAAGCCACTTGAGAATGCTGGTCCTATTTCCTTTCATCTGACTCTGCCAGCATATCTACCTGAGCAGCTGAAGGCAAGGCAATGATGGTGTGAATGCTTGTCTCCAGCTGCTTGCTGATTCTCAGGCATCATGTTTTCTGCAGTGTAGAACTCTACCACTTATTCCTAAACAATTACCTAAACAACTAATTCGCAGATAACTAATCCAGAATTACACTTTGTCTTTCATTTATTGCTCCTTCAACTAGCTATTCCTGCTTCTTAAAGATTCCCACTACGAGCGTATCTGCCAGTCACTTCGGTGTGAGCAGCATAACACACTCTATATCTAAATATTTTTTGTTGTTGCAGCCATTGCAGGTTTCTTTGCAGTACCTTAACATTTGATTCTATTTTTCTGGGCCAGTTTTAGCTCAGATCTAGTTCCTACCTCTTTAAGCCCAGGTCTATTTCCTCTCTTTTTAAGTTTATTTAGTATGTGAGGCCAAGAAATTCCAACAGGAGGTGCACCTGTTTATAGCTAGTTTGAATTTGACTAAGTATAACTCTATTAGATGGGAGCAGTGTCTGTGTGTGTGTGTGTGTGTGTGCGTTTCATAACACACCAGAAAAAGATGAGGATAACATTTTTCACATTAAAATTATCATTTTCGTTTTAGCTGTGTCGTACCATTTACATGTTGTTTTTCTCCAAATATTTGAAGCATAAAGTGTAAAATTTGAGATGATATCAACTAGAAATTCTGACCAATGGGAATAATGCAATGTGATCTACTATATAAATAGTATAAGCAGCCACCTTTAAAATGCTTACACGTAAGTTGCAGACAAAAAGAGCTCATGGGAGATTTGAGATACTTACATATACTTACTGGTGGTGCTACTGCTTTTCTATTCCCAGGTTTCTTCATTTAACACTGAGGTAGTGGACATTCACTTCCATCCATGACCTGACTTCTGGCTACTTCATATTCTGTGAGGTCAATTACAACTCAAAATCCAGAACACAGTAACAAAACATGGCACTAAAACAGGTACCTGCCTTTTTGCCTAGCCAGTGATAATGATTTCCAGAAAAACACCAACACATCCGAGGCACCGTGGCTGATCCCAGGTGCAAAAGGCATTTTCCTGAAAATTCAGAAGAGCAACATACATCTAGCCCAGATTTCAACAGGTTAAGTTAATTGCATTTCACTCTACTTTCAAAATCACCTTTGCAATTGTTTATAAATACACCGCATAATGTGTAGTGTTCAAGTCTCATGAAGTTCTGAGATGCTTAAAATCTGATCCCAGAAAGCAACAGTATACTTATCTGGACCAGAAAATATTATTCTGTGATGAAATAGCACACGAAACTTGCAGTAGATGCAAGCTTGGACAGAACAATTAGTTCTTTGTGGGATCAGCATGACTTTCCATGCCCAACTTCTGTGACAATGACAGTCAGAGCACAGTTTAAAGAACTCCATGGACAAGACTGAAGGACCATTTTCAATCCTGCATGAAATGCATGACACAGCACCAATACAATGGACATCAAGTTTTGCACCGTGGGGCAGAAATAGAGTGCAGAATAGCTTCTTTGCAATCTTTCTGTTTTGTTGTTTTGTCTGCTTTTCATATACAATTTAAGACTGACTTGATGTTTTGGAAATATTTAATAGGTGGCTACTAATGCTAACTAATTTCATTAATGGGTTTATCATTTTTTACACCTGCTGTTCAGGTTCATTATTTAACTTGCTGAGAACAACAGCAGTTGTTCCCTTGTCAGAGAATCTCTCATCCAGCAGAGAGTCTTATCTCACGTCGGTGGCCCTGAGAGGCAGATGATGGTGGAATTTGTTTGGTAAAAGTGTGATAAAAGTGTGACATTCCACTTAATAATTATGTTTTCATTGAAGTAGAAAATTCCATGTTTCATTAGTACCGTTTAATGGCATCTGGAAGTGGTTTTCTTTCTAACCAGGCCATTGCAGGTCCAAGCTGAGTAGAAGCAATTGGTCATTCTGTATTTTAGTAGGGGCAACAATGAATGAGTCTAATGTAAAGATGCAACCAGAATTTTTGCAGCTGTACTGGCATCATGTTAGATAAAGGTTATTCTGCTGTATAAACAACTCTCCCCTTTCCACACACATACACAGAAAAGTGGGATCGTTGCTGGATTATTCCAGCCTGCTTCCACTATATCTGAAAAAGCTTGAGAACCCACAGGCAGCTTTTTATGTCTTTCCCCACCAAGCGCATGTCATTTTAGCAAACAGATACAATTTGATGAAGGCTCCTTATAAGAATTATTATGAGCATTTTATTTTAGAGGAGGAAAAATGAATAACTGTTTTCCCTTTCCTTTGTGGCATGCAAACTCCCTTACATTTACACATTATGCAAACTTCAAGGAGGAAGCAGTTAGCATGTCAGAGAACCAGCAATGATAACACTTGAGTGGAGCAGTCTGTAGCAGTCTCTTTAGTTTCACGACAGGCACATTAGTCTGGATGTTAGCTGCTTCTTCTTAATTGGATTGCTTGCATAAATCGCAATACAAGGTGGACATGTGATAGCTTTCTTTTTCACCAATCAGTCATGTCAAGAGAACCTTATGTATTTTATATAGAAAGTAAAAAAAATGATAATTTGAAGAGATGAGAAGATGGTGCAGGGTAAAAGCTGATATTCTTCCTTTATAACAGATAGCCCCAAGTTGTAGAGGCCATTATTTCTTGCATTTTCAGAGCAAATGAACTTGACAGATGGCTGTGTCACCTAAACCCCTACCTACCAACTTGATTATGCAGAAAACAATACAATAGAAAAGAAATCATTACTGAAGGAACCTGGTTAGTCCACAGAGGGCTGAGCGGTGCAGAAGAACAAAATTACAGTTGTGGAATTGAACAGCAAGAATACATTTAACATAAAGTGGGTTACAGCAAGGCAATCAGTCATGGCTAAAGCTATTGTCTGGGCTTGCTTGCATGGTATATGAAGTAATCTGTCATCTACCACTGAATTTATGCTTAGTTTATAGTAGAAAAATACAAAGGTTTTGCCAGGGCATGTTCTGGTAGTCTTAAGTAGCTCAACTATGGGTCTATGAAATTAAAATTATAGGAATTCAGGACATTTTTCTGCTTTCAATGTGTTTTGGAGGACATTAATACCAAAGTGGTTTCTTCTCCCTTCTCCCCTGTTACTCAAACATTAACCAAATCACACCACTTAAAGAAAGATAAAACAGACTGGGCAAGACAAATATTCAGCACCACTCCAGGTTATACAGCACTATTATTACTCTGTAAAAAGTTACACTGGATTTATTGGAAGTCTGGCTATGGAAGCTATGGAATGACATCCAACAAGACAAGAACAGAACAGGCCAGCACCTATTCCTGGTGGCCCAGTCCTCACTTTGTTAATTATTGCACGTTCTTTGCAAAAAAGATAAAATCTCTTATCAGTATTATTACTATTTATCAGAAGTATTATTATATGATCTCATACATCATATGCAACAAAATGGGTCTAGTCTCTTTCTGTTCCTCTTAACAGTTTCAAGCTATGCTGTCTACTACTATATGCTTGAGGGCTTACCACCTGGTAAGACCTCATGTTAACTAATTATTTCAATTAACTACTTTTGAAATAACCCAGATCTTCTACTATACCATTAACACCACTGAAAATATCAATTTTAGCATGCCATATAATCCATACAAGCAGATAGTTCAGTTGCTTTCATTTTGCAATTCCCTTTCAAACAGATGTTGACAAAAATTCACATCCTCAACAGAAAATATTTCATTATTTTTGTCCTGGAGCCATGGTTGCATACTTTGTTCATGACAGCAAGGTAACTTGCTATAATAGTGGTAACGAGATTTTATTGGGTTTTTTTTTCGTTTGCCCTGCAATGAAGATTAAATATTATGACTTCAATTTATTCTAATTCTTTTTCATGAAACAATAATCAGGTCATGAACCAAAAGAACAAATACAGCTAGGTTAGAGATACTTTCACATAGGAGACTTAAATTTGATAGATGTTATATTCACTACTCAAACTTCATTCTGTAAATTAGATAAAGCCTAGATTTTCTCATTGTGCCTATTCATTAAATAATACAGTAACTTTTGTAAAAGCTTCAGACGACTAAAAAACTATCGGTGAAAGAACCAATAAGAAAGAAACCCTGATACCTGTTTAATCTATGAATCAATTCATGAATGTAGGAAAAAAAAAAAAAAAAGACAAAAAATAGAAAAACATTAAGTCTTTTACTTAGTTGGGGGAAAAAAAAAATCTTTCAAACATAGAATCCCAAACAGGATTTACTTTTTTTTAATTCAGTCAGCCACTCTTTTGCTGATATATAATTATCTATCTATATGCCAGCTTTCTTACTGTTTGCATAGTGAATTTACATAGTCACTATACAGGTACATCTTGCTAATTGCACATTAGGACTCAACTGGTTAATAAAACACAATCAAAGCACCTAGATTTGCAGTGCCATCAAATTCCTTCCGTAGTGCTGCATTGGAAAGACATGTTTCTCAGCAGCTTGGTTCCCAGTGACCATAAGAGAAGTCACACTACCCCTTCCTCCTGTTTTGTACAACATCTTTCTTTCAAACACAACATTAGATGGATTATAAAGGAAAAGGAAAAAAAAAAAAAACCAAATTAGCTAGGTTTTAAACATATCTATAATCACCCTGCACCTTTTCCTCCTCACCTCATTCCTTCTCTCACTTATGTGGGCTCTATGCCCAGGATTAATATCAGGTGTGTTCATTTACAGACGGATGCATTAAAAAGGCTTGATGCAGGTGGTGGAGAGTCAAGGCTACAAAGTGGATTTCCCTCACAGAAAATAGCTGCTCTTTTTCAAGTCCTAGGCTTCTCTGCCATTCATGTGTACATGACTGGTTGCAACTTTTTCCCTGTCCCTTTTTGGGACAGTCACACACTGACATCACTAGAAACCCACCCTAGTGGCAGGTCACCAAGTGACCAGGAGCAAGAGTCTCACTCCCAGAACTCCTGAGCATCCTGAGAAAAAAAGACAAGAAAGAGGAATGAGTCTCCAAAAAAGAATCTCTGTCTTCATTTCTCTGCCACTTCCAAGCCCCTTGCTACCATATTAAAACCATTTCGCTCAGCTAAAGTCAAACACTCTTTGAGATATTTTTTAACCTCAACATATGATCCAACCTCTGCAGATGAAGTCTTCAATATTTCCCCAATGCTCCGATCAATACAATTCAAATACCTCTACCTCATCTACTTTGGAGGCTTGTGTCTCTTCCCTTGGACTTGGATCCAAAGACCTGAAAGTCTTTGGAACACCTAGGGATTGAGCCTAATTTAGGGGAGCAGTGAAGAGTTCACACCCTCCTATGACGGGTTAGGGACAGCTAGTTGAATAGGGCTCACATATCATTTGTTTTTCCAGCCCACAAATGCTGTCTGCAATTTTTATGTATTGGTGCAGGATTTCCAGATCTGACCAAGGTTCAACAAAATGAATGCTTTTGATAGTGCTGACATACAACCAGAAATCCCACACTTGACTGCAGGATAGCCCAAGAAAACCAGATATTTAACAATGAAAATTTATGTACAGAATCTAGATGTAAAACAAAGGCAAGATATGTGTTAACTATCTTGCAAACAAGAAGCTTTGCCACATGAAAATCTTTGCCACTTTTCTGAGTCCAGAGAAGTACATGAGCAAGGAAAGAAGTAAGTTCTGTAGCTTGAACAGGGCAGCTTAGACTATAACTACTCATTTGGATGAGGCTTTGTCATGGAGGATACTGAGGAAATACCTGCCCAAAACAAAGCTGAAGCACTCTCACAAGGAAACATAGAAGAACAAACCAAATCAAAATAATTCATTGGGATAGGACATCATCCACTCTGGAGTTCTAATAACCCTTAAGCAACTGTACAACTGACAAAAACATACAATTTCTATTAAAAACAGAGAAAGTAAGCATGGCAAATGACTCAACCACCTTCATAAGCGCTGACCCTAGTTACTGCAGAACAGAAAGGCCTATTTTGGTGTCTAAGGTACTGAGGGAAATGAAGATTAAAACCACAGATTTAAAACTCCGAAAATAATTTGTTAAAACATCTTCAGTACTGAAACTAAGCCAGATTTTTCACGCTCTACTGAACAGCAACTCTTCTGCTCTAGCCTCAACAAATGTGATTTCTTTGCCATATCCAGAATTTAGACACACACACACACCGATATTGATATCGATATTATACATACACATATTTACCTGTATACTGGTAAAAGTCCTAAATATAATAATCTTTTTCAGTCATTGATTCCTATTCAGCTCATCTTTGCAAAATTATATTTTATCTTCCCATCATTGCTCCATTTCTGAACTCTTCCTCTTTCCAAAAGATCATCAGGGTGTTCCGTGAGAAACTCAGAGATTGCAAACATCAAGGAAAGAACACAACTTTTCAAAGATGTCTCTGGAAGTCATTGGAAGGCAATGTTTCAGCATCCAAAATGTGAAGGCCATTGTGGGGATACACCTGACATTTAGGTAGAAAAAACAATTAAATTCTAGAGACTGTATTTATTAATTCATTGATATATGTCTGTATCACCTCAAATCCTGTATTGGACTGGGATAGAGAGTCTGACAACTAGGTTCAAAACAAGTTCTCCTTTTCCCTCCTTGCTTATTAAATCTTGAAAGAACAGAACAGTTCACTTCATTTCCAATCAATTAAATTAGTTCTGGAGTAAAATATTTTGAACATCGAGAACGTCATTCTATTTTACCCAAAAGACTCACAGTCTGACAACTAACGGTATAGCACAGCTTTATGAAGACCATCCCCCTAGCTTCCTGATTCCAGACATTTTACTCCTCTCCTTTCATATGCGTTCAGACTTTTGCCAGAGCAACCCACTCTTCTCTTGCTACTCGAATTCCCAATATCCGTCAGATTAATGCCAAGATAGGATGTAACAGTGATCCTCTTCTGCTGATGCATTCAGCACTCTGAACAAAAAATCTCTCTCATTTAAAACTAAACAGCAGATTACAAGAATCACATTCTCCCTCCTCTAACCTCTGTCTGTGTTTTTGCTTCACCCAGGGTAGATTTTGATCTCACCTTGGTCATTTCCTGGTGTACTTTCAGCCCTGCACCTGAATCAAAGACACATGTTCCTTGCAAGCTAAAAATTGCTTTGAGGAGCAACTTTCCTCATGCTTCACACTTAGCATATTAGCCATTTGTTCATCTCAATTTTGATGTATTTTTCTGTAGGGTAAGTTAATCAAAGCTTTTCAGTTACTGCGTGAAATGAATGTATGTGTGATTAATTGTTCTATTCGATATTATTAACCTACTAGGGATATTTTATTTTGTTTAGTGGGTTGACTGTTCACGTGATTGCAAAATCTTGAGATAAGAAGGATATCACCTAGTTCCTCTCTCTAGCAGGATACAGCTGTCCCCAGATGTATGTCAGATAAGGGTTGTTCATCTTGCTTTAAATAAACAATCTCACCTTGAAGTTTATGCCTTGTCTTTATCTCACCAAGTAATGATATTACTGTTTGGAATTTTTATTGTAAAAAATAAAATAAAATTTTATTTTGTTTTTTTGCTCTACATTGAATCTGAAAATATAATTAGTGACATGAAATTGACCTGATATTGATTAATTGCTGACAGGTTTTGCAGCTGATGAAGTGCACAGAGCTATCCCTTTAATAAGTAATATTCACTGGCCGCGGCTACCTTGCTTATATGCTGCTGGGCCTGGAAATCTTTCAAAACTAGCACACTCCCAGCTAGCCCTGGGACTAGCTTGGACTGCAGGAGTTTTGTAGACAACTCAAGCTACAAGTCCCATTTGTCTTTTGTAGCAGGTGACATTGGGACCATTTACAGAGACTCCCAGTATCAGTATTAAGGCAGACGGGATATCTAGAAGAAACCAGTCTGGGGCATCATTCCCTGCCCATCCACATGGGAGCCACATGCAGGATGGGTCACTCTGATGGGTAGCACATGAACCTGTTTTCTTTTCAACCCCTTGTATACAATATGTGAACGTGCAACTGGCACAGCTGCTGTAATTAAATATCGGTCTCTCAGTGGTTATTTGCTTGCTGAAATCCAGTTCTAGAAATGAATAAGTTCATGAAATGCTCTATGAATTCAAATTCTCATAACACAGATACATAACTATATCTAGTTATTGCTTTTGTAGTGGCTGGGGCATAGTGACCTGTTCTCTTCACCAGTAGGCTTCAGAAGAGACAAAATCCCAGGACTCAATCCTGTCACTGCCTATGCATGTGTTCTGCTTGTAAAAAAGTTAATTGTATATTCTGGTATTGGTTTTTAAAGATGAATCTCACCTTACTCTTAGAGTCCAAAAACTGCTAGAGTTTGCAACTTAATTCTCAAAAAATTTCTTCATATTCTACAACATGCTGCGAGGCAGTTCACGATTCTTAGTTGTTCACAGCATTAATTTACTTTATTGATGACATCATCAGTATTTTGTCACTGTAGAGTTTAGTTGTCCTGGGTAAAGCTGACCATGGAAGTTTTGAACATTGTTTGGTTTTTTTTTTTTCCCTTCTGTAGCATAAGCGAATGATTTATCATCTTCTTCTGGGACATCAGCCAGAGGCAAGAAATAGCTCTAATAACATGCTCTAAAGTGACTTATACTGGCTGTGTGTTTAAAAACCCGGTCAAGAAATGTGCTGTCCCTGGACTTAGGAGCACCAACTAACAGGAAAGACAGAAAAGCTTTTTAAACAAACAAATGACACCTGCCACACACAAAACATGGAACCCAGTTTTCTTTCCAAAAAACTCAGAGACTTCTTTCACTTGTATTTGAATGTATAATATTTTGAAATCAATTTTTATTATTTAAAAATCTCTGAATAAAAACATTGTGAAAATGCATCTCAAAATCAGGAAAAATTAGAATAAAACACAAGTTTCATGTAGAAACTTCCTTCCTCAATAAGGGTTTAGATTTTGCCATCACTAATTTTATTAATTTTCTTTCCTTGACATTGTATCACAATACAATCTTGAAAAAAACAAATCTAATGCAACAGAAGACAGAAAAATTACCACCGTTGCACTACTTACAGAGTAAATATGAAAGCAAGTATGAAGAATAATTTCATAGGATTCCTATCTCTCTGTTGCCTCAGTAGATTCATGCATGTGCATGCGTGAAAGAGACACAGATTGGATGCAATTAGATGCTACATTTCCTTAGGTGACAAAGCTGGCTATTTCCTGATTTATATAGCAGTCCCATAAACAGTCATATTGACACTATTGATACAGCAGGAGAAGGAAAAACTGCAGTACAAGGATGGGAACAAATGACAAAATGTTAGAGGAAATAGGACCTCCTTATGCTGGAGGAAGAGAAAAAAACCAGATAGCTGGAGGAATGCATTTTACAGATAAAAACTAATTTTAATTGAGGAAGCAGCTAGAAATAATTTACAAACAAGTTTTTAAATTAGTGTCAGAGTTATAACATCTCTAACATGCAAAAAGCCCAGAAATAAAGAGTGGGAAATATATACATTTTCACTTTGCATATGTGCAGTGAAAAAAAGATGCTTCAGGCATATGTGGATAAGTAATGAGAAACATTTACATTAACTGCATTTGGTCTTTTTGTTTCTTGCTTTCCTGTGTATTTATTTAAGGAAATTTTTGGTCTCCTAAATGTTCATTTGAAAAGACTGGAGCCCAAAGATGACATGTTTATAAATATGTTATGAACTTTGGTTACATGCATAAATGCAATTTATTTTGGGACTAAATGGAAATCATTTTGGACAGGACAGGAACTGTTTATGTAGGTAAAATCATTCAGTAATTCATACAGTCATTCATATACACTACCACCAGGCCAGATTTTTAGCTGAGGTAAATGGGTGTAGCTTTATAGTTACATGAGGCTTCGCACCACCATATTTTGATGTTTCTGCCTCATATAAATATAACAATTCTGTGATTCTAGGAATTCAAATGTTCAAGGGAACTAATTTCTTATGTCCCAGGCTGTAATAGTGACACATAACACTTCCTTAAGTTTATTTCTTTTTTTTAATTACAGTACATTTAAGACTATTAATCAACCAGAAATTTTTTAAAACTATTTTAAATTATCATTAGCTTATTGTAGTGGTAAATATTTGTATAAATTCAGATAAAACATGTTCCAGACTACTAAGGTCCAGTCCTATGATAAATCTCATAAACACCAGATTTTGTAAAGTAAAATAAAAGTCTTAAATACCTTTTCTTAAACTGTTTCTACATGACAAAAATGATCCTACAAAGATAGAAATAAATTATTGCTTCTGCAAGAGTAAAATCACTAATTATTTTTCAACAGAAATGCATCAGGTCAGTATTTTGAACTTTACTGGGATTTCTCTTCTCTTTCAAAATTTGTCAAGTTTTCTAAAAATTACTTCTGAAGCCTTATTTCTCTTTAGAAATAGGTGTTCACTACAACTCATACCCTATTTTCTCAACTACCTCTTCTATAGTTATGTCCTTTCAAACGCAACAGAAGCACAGAAGGTAATGTATTATTACTCCTTCAGGCATTGGATCTTCTTAGTGAGCGAGTTCAGTGTCTCATCAGTCCACCAGACCCTCTCAAGCTGTACTTACTTGCTGTACAAGAATGAATATTCTCAAAAGTCACTTCTCCCTCCTATTTAGCTTGCCAGGATGAATGGGTTTTAAATGACAAGTTTTCACTCTATTTGCACAACCATTGCTGCTGCAGAAATTATTTGTAAGCAGATGAGTCAGCCACCAAGAAGAGAAATTCTTTTCCTTTCCTCTGCATAGGACCCTAAGGAAAATCTCTGCCCCTCGTCTAAAGGGATACGGATAGGTTGGGGAAGAGCAGGTTAGTGCCGGCTGTGCACTTGATATGAGCACCATCTGGCAGTTGCAGGGTAGGATGACTCTGGGGGAACACTGTCAAGAGCACTCTGCTGCTGCTCTAAAGAGGAGAAACATCAACATCTTGCTAGAATATGCTGCTGGTTTTAGCATATGTGATAACAGACTGAGACTGGACATGACCGCTTCTTATGGGACCACATTGCCCTAGCTGATGAGGGATCCATTTCTGTCTTTATACTACAAGAAATCTACTACAAGAGTTTGGGATTTATTCTCCTCCAGCCCTGCTTAAACACACAAACCAGTGTCCTGATTTTTTATCTTCCAAATCCACTGGGCTCCAAGGTATGTGCCACAAACTTTAAAGGTTTTCAGGTTACAGTGTGTAAGATATACCAGAAAGTTACAGCACTGAATCCAAAGGAACATTTATTTCCTGTAAGAAGAGATAAGAACTCCTGAGGCAGATTGGTTTTAACATACAAGATGCTGTAATAAACCACTTCCCAGATGTTTCTAGGAAAAGAAGTCAAAGCAGGAAGCTACCAGAGGCCTACACAAAGAATAATCACAGGAGCAGATAGCGGCATCCAAAGTTAAAATCAAATACAAATCTCAAGCTCCAAAATGGTCTTCTGCTTGCAATCTTTGTCCCACCTGTTACATACTCATGATCCTTCATGTGTAGGCATTATGTATTGGTCCTGTGGATCATTGGGTGGTCTTATAAAGCAGTCTTCTGGGGGAAGAAAAACAAAACCAAACCCAAAACAAAAACCATGGGGGAAAAAAGGCAAACAAATGAAACAGAGATGACCAGAACTGGGGTATACTTGTTCATGTCTCATGAAAGTATGACATAATAAGAATTCTTTCCAAAATATCAAAATGTTCAGGTGAACACTGGGATAGGCCTAGTTTTAGTTACTGTATTAATAGAGTGGTAAGGAAATAAATTTACACCCTTCTATAAAAGTCCCACACACTTGTTAAGATTGTTTCCACAGCTACAGACAACTACATAAAAAAAAATAGTTCAACAACCCAAGAAAGGACTCTAGGTCTGCTGCATTTCTGCCATGGTTTAACCCCAGCTGGCAACTAAGCCCCACACAGCCACTCGCTCACTCCCCCTCGGGGGGTGGGAGAGAGAATCAGAAGAGTAAAAGTGAGAAAACTCGTGCGTTGAGATAAAGACAGTTTAATAAGTAAAGCAAAAGCTGCGTATGCAAGCAAAGCAAAACAAAGAATTCATTCCCTACTTCCCATCGGCAGGCAGGTGTTCAGCCATCTCCAGGAAAGCAGGGCTCCATCACACATAACGGTTACTTGGGAAGACAAAACGCCATCACTCCGAACGTCCTCCCTTCCTTCTTCTTCCCCCAGCTTTACATGCTGAGCATGACGTCATATGGTATGGAATATCCCTTTGGTCTGTTGGGATCAGCTGTCCCAGCTGTGTCCCCTCCCAGCTTCTTGTGCACCCCCAGCCTCCTCACTGGAGGGGTGGGGTGAGAAGCAGAAAAGGCCTTGACTCTGTGTAAGCACTGCTCAGCAGTAACGAAAACATCCCTGTGTTATCAACACTGTTTTCAGCAGAAATCCAAAACATAGCCCCATACTAGCTCCTCTGAAGAAAATTAACTCTATCCCAGCCAAAACCAGCACAATTTCCTAGGTGGTATTATGTACTTCATTGTTTCTAGGGCTGGATTCACAACAAAGTAATTAGTATTAATTAGAAGTTATCAGGTAAGAGTAAACACTGCCACATCATTGTGAACTTTTTATACATATTTAGTACTCACTATCAAAGGAGTGAGACAACCAGCAGTTAGGACCAGGGGACTGAAAATCTTGCCTTCCTGAAAAATTCTGACCAAAAAAACCCAAGACTATAACAATATTATCACTGAATAAACTCCATTTTACCTTCCACTAAGGATCTCAGTGCTTCCAGCCTTAGTGAGCAAAATATCTTCAGAAATTATAAGATTTCCATGATTTCACGTTGTGGCTCTGAGAAACAAATCCAATTCCTACTACTGAGATAACAGGGAATCTTTCGTCCTGGAAGCAGCAAAATGTAGTGGTTGTTTGGGGTTTTTTTCTTTCTTTTTTCTTTCATATCACACTGTTATAAAAGCAAAATTACATTTTGACAAAAGAGACTTTTTTCAAAGTGTTAGAGTGAGTTTTGGGAGGACAGAGGAGTATAATTCTTCTCTTAAAAAAATAAAATTTTCAACAAAAAAGTCTTTGTTGTTGTGGTAGGTTTCTTTTAATCCTCTGATTAAATTGTATAGGATTCTATGGTAAGATCGCTCTAAAAACATGTATAATAAGTGATGTTTAATTTTGAAAGTTAGTGTTTCTGGTGTAGAAAAAATCATAAAACCTCCACAGAGCTCCAGAACCACAGGCCTGCCTTACACCACTTGCCACGAGAAGACCTTGTCCTCGTTTTTACAAGCAAGTACCAGACCTGACCTGTTAGTCCATTTATGTAAATAATAAGTCCAATTCCCATTGCAAGCTCCTGCTAAAGCTGTGCCATTAGAGCCATCGTGTCATTTAGGCAGTCATTGGAGAATCAAAGACTGCCTGTGCTGCAGCAGCCCACTGCTATGTTTCTAAGAAAATGGGCTCTTAAAAAAGGAAATGTCACACCGCAGTGTGAGAGATAAACAGAGGTATATCTTTAGAGCAGCAGGCAGGGACTGTAGAAACACTCTCTGTAAATGACTTTGATCCCCTAGTGTGATGAATCATGGAGTCGCAAATCCTTTTTAGCTAATTGCTATCAGCTTGTGAGATTTTTCCTTCCATGTTCAATATCAATTTTCAGGGCCATAGGAGATAGCACTTCTCCCCCGAGTCTGCTGGCGACTTACCACTAAAACTGAACTAGCACCACTTAACAGTTTAAAGGGGGAAGTCATTTAATATGACACTGCTGCTAGTAACTAAAAGGGAAAAATATTAGGGACAGATACACAGAATAGTAAACCTTTTTACTGTCAATGACCTTCCTTTGAAAACTGTCCTTTCCATATCCGCATAGTATGAGTGCAGCTAACTCAAAGCAAAAGAAGCTTTAATTATTTAAAAGTGATAAGCTGGGACTTGGGAAAAAGGAGAGTGAAATTTGGCTATTTTTTCAGTCCTAATGACTTCACTATTAAAAACTGAAAATAAAACAAACTTTTTAAAGACTCTTTGAACCATAATATGGGCCCGAACAGGACATTTAGAATATCCATTCTACCACTTAATTTGGAACAAACAACACTGGCAGCACAAATTTCACTCCATTTTTCACTTTCAGGACAATCTAATGAGCATGTATTAGATTTCCAAGGAAATCTATAGATTTCTTCCCTGTTCAGTTCAATGGGATTTTTCTGTAAAAGTTCATCATCACTGCTTATCCACAAAGTTATGCAGACCAGAAGTTACTTTGAAGGATAACAACATAGGCATCTTTCCAGGCTATAGGGGGACATGAATCCATACATCTGAAGACTGCCACATTCTTAGAAATTCTGAATTCATATTTGTCTCTTGGAATTCAGTAGCCATTGAATGCAGCCAGCATCTCTGACAGTTAAAAACATTTGGTAACTAAACTTGGATTCAGTGTCAAATTTCATCGCACCTAAAATCTAGAACTTAAAGAAGAAGAGTGAGGGAGCAAACTATTAGGCTAGCTGCTGAGGTGATTGTGTAAAACTGAAAAAATATAGTACTTCAAAAAAGTCTAGGAAAGTTTGCTTGAAAAAAAAGCAATTGAATTTACTTTTGGTGAATTCTTTTAAGCTGAACTTTGACTTGTTGTGCATATGTCTCCTGACAGTCATTCACTGGAATCAATACTCACAGAAATCACAGTTTTCCAGCCTAGATTAGGAATACTTTTTGAATCTGTATATGAAAAAAAAATATGGTAAGCCAGGGATTATACTCACCCATTTAAAGAATATATATATATATATATAATATGTATGTCCAATCAAGCCTAACTTCAGAGCAAAATTAGGTTTCATTTGTCACAGGTAAGGGAAGATTTAATCACCAAAATTATTCTGAGACAAATTTTAAACAGTAAACTTTCTTGTTGAAAAATAAGGAAATAAATGAAGACCAATTTGCAATTTATTCTTTCTTGGAAATTATTCTGTTAATGTTCTTATCAAGAAAAATGTCTACTATTAAAGTAGAGACGCATTTATCTGAGGTGGGATAGTCTTCAAAGATGGAAATGAGACAAAGATTATAGGATTTTAACATATAGACTGAAAACATAAAATTTTTGAGACAATGTTTTATCTTTAGCTGAACACCCAGACTTTGAGCTGGTATCCAAATTAATTTCCTTCCTGGGGAAGCCAGATAACATTTTGATAACAAGGCTCAGAGTTTTGAGTACTTTCCCAGTTTTGAATACTTGCCCATGTTTTAATTGTTCCTCCCCAACTGTTTCTTATGGAAACTTCTTAGCACATGGAGCTGCTGCATCTGCTGCTCTGCATGATGTAAGAATGGAGTAGAACACTCCTCAGGTTTCACCTTACGTCTGGGTTCCACGTTACAGTGTTGATTTAACTTGTACGTATTTTTTAATATGCTTCACTATGCTTCACTAAATATCCAAGGCAAAACACCAGTAACATTTCTCATGGTTTTTCCCTTGCTTTCAGAGAAGACAACTTTTCTTCTCTGAAAGTTAACTCAAAAAGTTTAGCTTACCATCTGTGTGCCCAGATCACAGCATCATTACTGATGATTTCGAAGTACCTGTATTCTGAAGTTATACTACTGTGATGCATTTGATAAGGTATTGGCTCACAGCTTGTTCATAAATAAAAGAAATAGCACTATTTCTTATTGCTAGCATATTTACAAAGCTGTTACCGTAAAGGAGCAAGGAGAGGAGATTGGAGGATCAAAACTTTTCCTCAGAGAGAAAAATGTAGATGTTAATTTTGATGTGAACTGACTTGATAACAGTGGTCAAAGTCTGACAAAGTCAGGCAAGTAATTTGACTCTAGGATCCTCTGATTTCCCCAAAATATTGAACAGTTAAGTTCTGAGAAATGAGAAAAAATGAAGCTGCAAAATTTTTGGACAGTGCAATCTGACTTATAGAAAGTTCTTCAGAAAAGTTTTATGTTTTAAAATATTTTTTCCTTTTCAAAGGAAATTAAGAAAAAGTATTGACAAGCAACCTCAAATGAAAGTCTTCAAGGTTTGGTGAACAGATTTAGACATTTCTTGATGATGAAAATAATTTATACATTTACATACATGCTACAGCTGGTGTTGCAAGCTGAAAAACAGTACAAATACTGTGCTCAAGTAAAACCTCTCCATTTGAACAAAACTAAATTTGCTTTAAAGCTAAAAAATAAAGTCACTTGTGACAAAGGGGGCAGGACAATAGGTTACACAAAGTTTGGTGGGAAAATTTTGTCTGCTATCCTCTCTGATAGTGATAAAATTATGCTCTTAGAGTGTATCATGGACTATCTTTAATTCACAAACAGCAAGTACATGAAAATTCCAGTTGGTCATACAACTCAATGAAGATTTCCATGCAATTTAGAGTTAATTCTAATTCAACAGATCTGTGCAATTTCAGCTATTTAAAACTTCATCAGGTAAGATCTGAATCAAGTTTGATTTCTCTCTCACTGGAAGTGAAGACTGTCTTGATGTCTCTGGGCTTTGAAATAAGGATCTATGAAATCCCAGTATGATGCTTAGTCGACAAAACTATTCTTCCAGCAGAATTTTATTGATGAATTTGAAACAAAGATTAAAAGATAACTTTGGCCTAATGACTGAGCACTGAATCCACCTAATAATCACCAATGTGATATGCTCGTAGAGAAGAACCGGTAAGAAGGCAAAGATATGTTGTCTTCAATGACAAAGGCAATGTATCCTACTTTTTCAAAAGCCAGCGATGTTAGTACGAACATGTTAAACACTTAAATACTCTTCTAACTGATTCAGGGATTTGGCCCAATTATTGCAGTACTTGTTTTAAAAAAGAAAAAAGTTGCTTATGAAACAAAGTCTATCTAAATATAAAAAATACATATATCTAAATCTATATTTTTAAGAATTTGAAACGACAGCATAGTATTTCTTAAGCACAGAAAAAATACTTTTTATAAACAGAGACAGCAACTTTCAGTAAAAATTGATCTTATAGATGTTATATACATTTTCTAATATAGTGTACATGATTTTCCAACATTTATCTGCTGATAAGAAATGTAGTTATCAAAATAATGTTTCAAATAGCCAAACAAGGTGATACCCATCAATAAAATTCCCTAGAGTGTTAATGATACAAAAAAGTCTGTGTTTTTGGAATTACTCTGAATTTGCTGAGAAAGTTTGAGTCAAATATTTTAACTACTGTTCTTTGTTTTTATTCAATAGCTACTTTATTTGTAGCTTTAAAGAAATAATGTATAATGAAATAAAGACGTACAATAAAGCGCATTTGAGGTTTTAAATGAATGGGGCGCAATAGCGCACAGGCTATTCTAGGACCTGCAGGGATGACACAATACCAGCTAAAGTGATGCATCTCAGTAAGACTTACACTGTGCTGTCAGTGAGAATCACTATTGGAGTTTAGAGCAAAACTAAGTTTGTCCATTTCCCATCTTTTAAAAATCTTGTGAAAGAGCATCTCTGTCAGTCACTGTCAGCACTAACATCAGGTCTGTGCTGTTCAGCATCTGGGTAACTTCAGCACTACAAAACTAAAAAAACCAATCCTGCCCTGGATCTTCACTGTATAATTCTCACTGATGCTGGTGGATGTCCTAGCTGTACAGAGGGTAAAGGATAAGGTCACAGGATAATGAATTTAAGTCTAGGTTTTTAAATGAGGGGGGGGGTGAGTTGTTGGGGTTTTGTCTTATCGGTTTTTTTTTTTTTTTAAATGGCATCTTTTTCTTCCTCAGGGAGATCTGCAGGCTGTGGCTTTTTGCCTTTGAACATCCTCAAGTCAAGCATCAAGAAAAGGTGATGAGGGTTAGGGAGGCTCCCTTGACATTTGGTGCACTGGCATCAGCCTTTGCAATTATGGGCCACCTTTCTAGCAGACGGTAATTGAAAAGTGTGAACCACATGGGCTCTAGTCAATAATAGCGTCAGCATACAAATGACACTCTGAGCTTTCTGTGTTCGCCATCCACTGTTTTTGCTTTTCACCTTTTATCCTTCTCAGCATCATGACTTAATCCACTCTAATGAGGTGAGCTCTATTGCCAAAAATCAGCAGCAACACAGCTCTCTTCTGGCACCACTTGGGGTTTGTAAGGAGTCAAAAAAATTGTGAGTCTGTCAGCTTTCCAAAAGGGAGGACAGTGCACCCTTTGAAATGTTCTCAGCTTTTCTGAACTCTCTTTTGAGTACAGGCTTCTTCCACACTTGCTGAGGAATGCATCCCACCTTCATAAAACTTGTTCATCACCAACCCAAGGTGACCAGAGCGTTTGAGTTAGGTCAGTACATGCCTCTTCTAGCCTGAAGGTCATTATTGGTAGCCACATGTCACTGTTTACAAACAGCAGGTGACTGCCAACAGTGGTGAGTGTGTGAATTTCCTTTGCTCTCTTTTCCTTACCCATCTGTCCACGTTTCTGGAATCATAAGTATCTGCTTGTAGCAAAAGCTTCAGAGGAAAATGCCAAGATATTGTAGATTGTAAGATACAGAAAAAAGATAACCAGTTACTTCTGAGTGACTAAAGGGAAAATAGTTAATTTTACAGACACTTTTTTCTTCTCTTTTCTTTTCTCACACTCATTTTAACTTAAGGTCACAGAAGGGTACATTGTCTATGTAACACTTACAAAGACCTGGAATTAATGAGCTATGGGTTTTTCATCAGATTTCAAAATGAACCCAGAAGAGAGTCCTATATGTGCATCAGTCATAAATAAATGCCATAATAAACTGAGCTCGACAAAATCCATATTAAAAAAAAAACAAACAGCAGATTTAATTGTGTAAGTGTTGATCCTTAGAAATGGCATGGTACACTTATCAATAATTTTAACTGCAATGGCAATTTCGATTTTTAAAGATGGGGCCAGAGGGTGGGGGTGGGGAGGAGAAGAAAAAGAAGTACAATGGAAAGTGTTTCCATGGGATTAGACCACATGGCTTTAATACGCATATACACAACTGAGGAAAGCAGAGAATTTTGCCTCTTACACTTCTTGGACCTCTCTCGCCTTTCTTCATCTCTAATCTGGTTTCTGCCAATTCCTTTTGATCTATCAGGGGCAGGCAAGTCAGGTCCATAAGTACAGATGGAGTAAATATGGAGATTAGCCTCTTCTCGTACTGCATTAGCTCCTAATACCTGATTAAGCCCAGAATCATGCAATTGTCTCCGTGTTGGCTATCAGAGTGGCAGAGCACAGAAGGGGGCAGGATGAAGGCTGATTTTGTAATGGATACTTATTTTATCCCAGTGCTCTAAGAAGATTAGGCCTGGGGGTGTCACATTAGCCATGATCTCTGGGCCTTTGGTAGGCTCTTGCAGTTTTCAAACACCTCTGCTTCAGCCGTAGAACAAACAGGCAGCTTGGACGCCGTGGCCCCATGTTGTGGCATGAATAATTGCACACTGCAAACTGTTTGAAGATCACAAAGTACTGTGTAAATTACCCAGTTTTGGCTTAGTAGAAGTGATTTGTGGTGACTTACTGAATCTTTTCACAGTTCGGCATTAAACTTTCCACATTTCTCGCTATCTGAGATGGAATGAAAGTTGAGTCATATCTTCCTTTATTCTTATCAGATCAATCTTTATAAAGCCAGTTTGTATAAACTGCTGTACTGTATGCAAACCCTGCATGCAGCACTTTGTCTTTGGTAAAGGTTCAATTATATTTAGCTGAAACACCAAAAGATGCCTATTCAGCACAAACCCTAAATCAGCTCATGTGATGAATGTAAGGACATGTTCAAAACCAGCTGTATAATACATGCCAAAATAGTACATGTGAAAACCTGCACTTTTTTTTCATGAAAGTTTCCAGCAAGCATTCCTTTTTGCTTAGAAATATGTTTCAACTTAATCAATGAGCAAGCAACGCCAAAAAAATGAAAAAATGAAAATTACTTTTCACTATTTGGGAAACCTGTGAACTCTAATTCAAAATGAAACCCGGAATATGAGATGTAAAAAAAAAAAAAAAAAATTTTAAAAAAAAAAGCAGTACTAATTGAAAGAAACATTTGTAATATTGGTACCTATGATGAAAAACGCATTTTTACTGTATTATAGAATTTTATTTTAAAGTATGTTTTATTTAAAAACTAGTTATCATTCAAGTCCATAAATTTAATTCTACTGAAATTAGTTAATAAGTCAAATATTTTTCTCTTACCAAATGATTTTTATAGCACTGTATAAACACATGAAAGTATCAGGAACCAGTAAGAAGCATCATATTTAATAAATTAAACCTTGCAAAATTAAAGTCTATAGCAATATTTCATGAGAAATAGATCATCTTGGAAGCTAAAATATTAGGTTCTGGGGGTTTTTTTGCCTCTGTTTGTGACTGATGAGAAATAATCACTCTTCCTTTTCTTTTTCCCTGGGGCCAGGGGGAAGAGAGAAATACAATCTGGCCTTCGATTTTTTGTTTTGTAAAAATGGTATTGTTGTGGGCATGTATACCTTTATGCCCTACTTGAACTAATTATACTTCATTGAAGCCAAGCAAATTGGCAGACAGAAAGCTGGGAGTGAATTATAAGTCTAAGAATAAATTTTAAAAAATAATGTAAAGATTTTAATTTGTGTTTTCATGCTGTGTCTTATAATCAACACAATAATAATTTTTATCACAACAAAGTTTTAGTAATTAGTGCTATAGCCAAACACAGGGATATTCTGTGCATATTCCTCATAAGTGAGAGAAAAAAAAAGAATTTTAAAAAATCCAATGAAACGTATGTTTCTCTTATTCAGTACATCTGTTTCTTCAAGTATGGATCAATTAATATTTACTTTTTTTTCACTAAGGAGTAAGAGAACTAAAACAAACCTTCAGGATGCATGTGCACTCAGACATACATATACACATGCACACACAAAACAACTGCAAGATTAGCATAGCTTGTTATAAACCAGCAAGAAAATAAAGCTCTAAAATCAGATTCTACCCATTACTGAAAACGAATATTCACATTGTTATTCAAATCATATAGGATTTAAAGCAACTGATTACTAAAGTATTTAACAGGAATGCTCAAGTGCAGTCCTTGGGAGAGATAAGCACATGTTAAGTATGAAATGCTATTCTTCTATACACAGTATATAATTGAATCAGGTAGATATATTTTAAAAGAAAAAGAAGCAGTAAAAGAATTCAAGAAGTCTTACTGTACCTTCCCACTTGTTTTGTCTATCAAAGAAATGGCATTTCTCCCCACATCCACATGAAAAACATATACTTTTGATCTGAAAATTGTGGAAGAACATTCTGTTGATGAAAATTGAACTTTAAACCACATTACATTAAAAGAACAAAACCCAAAAATCTCTGACACACAGGTTGTCGTGGTTTAACCTGGCAGGTAGCCAAATACCACACAGCTGCTCGCTCACTTCCCCCTCCCCCCCATTGGGACAGGGAGAGAATCAGAAGGGTAAGAGTGAGAAAAACTCGTGGGTTGAAATAAAGAGAGTTTAATAGAACAGAAAAGGAAAATAATAATGATAATGATAGAATATACAAAATGAGTGATGCACAATGCAATTGCTCATCACCCATGTTGACCGATAACCAAGTAGCGATTGGTACTTCCTGGATCACGCCCACCATTCATATCCTGAGTATGACGTCACAGCTGTTGGCCAGCTGCACTAGCTGTCCTTGCTGTGCTCCCTCCTCCCAGTCTAGCTTGGTAGCAGAGGATAGTTGTCCTTGACAAGGTACTTAGCAGCAACTGAAAACATCAGTGTGTTATCAACATTCTTCTCATACTAAATCCAAAACACAACACTAGGAAGAAATTTAACTCTATCCCAGCCGAAACCAGGACACTGGTCTACCTATTTTTTTGTTTGTGAGCTATCCTATGCTCTCCATGTCAAATATGTGAAACACAACCCAAGGTTATCAGAAATGTGTAAGGGACATCTAGAGGAAATGTTACAGCATTTCCTACCTTCTACTGAACAATAAGAGACCTTAAATTTAAATAGACCTTAAAATTATATTAACTTATGTATGGAAAAATAGTAAGATATAAGTTATTGTACAGTCGATGTTCACAAATCTGACTGACCAAGGAGCTGGAAGACTTTGTTATCTGGTGAAGCATCCTTAAAATCCAAATGCAGTTTTCTTTTTGTCTGAGGGAGGATGGACACTCATGAAATTTAAAACTGAATGAGAAGTTTAAGAGATTTCCACTCTTTTGGCCTGAATAGGTGAAGTCATATTTCTTACTTTGTAACTGACTGAAAAAACCACCTTCTGGGACTTGGCCAAGTACAATCATCCTATGCATTTGATATTCAGTCATGTTTAACTGAGTAAAGATACTTTCAGTGGGAACCTAAAGGGACGTAAAAGTGCTCAGAAACTGTGCCAGTGTGTTCCTGAATTACTTTGTATGTGAGGCGTAACACGACAGACTACCACCATAGTTAGGAAGAGAGCCCTTGTTTTCTGATCCCCATTGGTGTCTGACTCTGCCAGACCTTGTGCCCACCAAGCCCATCCTGTCCCACCAAAATGAAGTTCCATTCAACACTAGTCATTAAAGCAGTCAGAGTAGTCAACTTATAATTTAATATCATTTATGCCAACTGGAAGACAGGTTATGATGGGTGTCAGTCTTTCCTAATACAGGCATTATTTATACATTTCCCAGATAAGCCTTTAAATTCAACAGCTGCCAAGGTAAAGATTAGTAACAGCAATACATTTATGGCACAACAAGAGATAGTGTATCATCATTTGGTTCTGTGAGCTTTTTCATGCTGAAAATACAATATAAATTACTCAGAAGAGTAATTATAATCTGTTTAGGAAGAGATACATTAATAAATAATATCTTTTTTAAAAAGAAACTCATTCTACAGTGGTGGGTTTTAGTCTGATGATTTTTATATTAAGAGATAACTGCAATTTGTTCTCTACCTCTTTCTGAAGGCAAATTCATTCAAACAGCCTTTGATTATGCAGCCTGGTAAACTCATTGTTTTAATACTTTAGCAATAAAGGTGAAGAAAAAAGAGAAAATTCTGTAGTTAATGGTTATCTTACTGAGGTTTAGGGAACTAATATATGTTATACATATAAAACAGTTTTTATTAATAAATTTGACACCAATAAAGACCGAAAGAGCTATGTTGACTGCATCCTTTTCAATCTTAGGACTGATACCCTTAGTTGCTGAGTAAATCTGGCATGATGTTTCTCTTAATTCTTCTCCAAGACCCTTAATTCTTCTCCAAGACTCATGTTCCAGAAAACATGCACATCAAGTCCTGTGTGTCAGCACCTCATTAACCTCTCCGTCTGTCTTGGGTAGTTCCATACTAACCCACAGATTCATATAATGTCTTTTTCTTTCAAAATGTCTAGTTGCATACACCTTGGTGATTCTCATTGTTAACATCAGAATAAGAGTAAGTCCTCTGGAGAACCACCTGTCCTTGACAGGTACAATTCACAGATCTGCTAGCAGGTGGCGTTATGAGCAGGGAAAGCTCTAGGGACCAAAACACAGCAAGTGTAAATGTTAGTTCTGCTATTTATTTGAGTGGCAGCAGGACTGGGCTTACTGCTTTTATGGTTTTCCTCCTCTGTCACTTGAGTCTGGAAGATACATTTCAAAGCTCAAGACCTACCTTTCTAGATTATAGTGTGCATTCCTGACTGATTATCCCAAGGAGCCTGTCTTATAGTTCACTTACCTTTGCTTTCCTAACTCTTTTGTTTAGAAAATCTACTGATCTTCTTTAAAATTCTTTCCAAATGATGGTGTGTCACTATCTAGGTCATGTTATCAGTTTGAAGGATTTCCATACTCCATTAGTTATTGTGGAGTGCAAAGTATGTCATACCACTACCTGTTGATAAGAGCACCTAAAAAGAACATAGCTCGAGAAATGTCTAGGAGCCGCCTTTTTCAACAGTTCCTACTTGCTGTGAAAGAAATGGAGTTTAGTACTCCAGTCTCCAGTTTAATACTCCAGTAGCCCCAGTCTCTTGTTAAGTGCTCTATTCAAATGAGGGTTACAGTTCAAGTTCATAAAAATAATGGTTGCATTTTAGATGCTCCTTCATAACTATAGCCACATATTGTGGGTTTAAGGTTTTGCAGTAATGTAGTTTATATCTCTGTCACTTAGCTGATCACCTTCTCCTAATAGTCTGCCTGTATGACTGTGAAATCTAAGTTAAGTACATAGGGAAGTACAGCTAAGATGCTTAGCTTTCTGCAAAATTAAAGTCTATATAATAGCTCCACATAAACATCAGTTATAAGGTTTGCAGAATTTTGAGGAAATAAAGTATTTTATTGAGCATATTGTCATTTTTCATATGTCTTCATTTGGATATCTCCACATAATGGACATCTTCATATAATAGAACAACTAGCAAATATGTTCTGCAATGTGGGACTATAGGTTCATTGGCATTTGTGCACCTTCTTCCCTTCTAGTTGGTTACTTTGAACGGATCAGTGAATAAGTAGAAAGAAAATTAAGCTTTGACATCATGAAATTCAATAATTTTTCCATCCACTTACTTACTAGGAGAATCCTATTTTAGGTAGCAAATGTATTGCTGTTACTCATCAGATTAAGTTGGTTTATTTTGGTGCATAAAGAAGAATATAATTAATATCAAATTAGCCTAAGATATGTAATTCTGGAAAAATTAAAAGAAGCAGTCTGATTAAAAAAATGTTAATTTGATCTGTCCATCTAATCAGGTCATTAACTATGGATGATTAAGAGAGAACTACAAGAACCCCTATAATGAGCATGTAGTACAAATATCAAGTAAACAAAAGACAGTTTAGAAATGCCATGTTTCAAATGGTAAAAGCAGACATATTAATACTATGTATGTACGAATAATTTTTAAAGTTTTAAAATATTAGTATTATTTCAAGTTCAAGTACTTGAAAGCTAAGAAAGGCCAGGACTAGAACTGTGCCAGAGATGGTATTTCACAAACACACACCTTTTCCCTATTTTTATATTATAATCACCTTAGAATTATTAGATGATCACATCATATTTTTTTCTAAAATGTCTTGTCTTGTACAGTACACGATGGAGAAGGCCTGAGAGAATCAGATCTGTACAATGAAAATGGTTGTTTTTGTGGGATTTGTGCCTAGTTTGCTTTTAGATGTTGGATTGTGTGTAGGAAATTTTGACAATGACTCTTTTTTGGCATAAATATTTTTATTAATTCAATATTTAACTATGCTAATTTGTATGAACAAAAAAACCCAAGCAAACATCAGACAATTCCATTCCTGCACACACTCACTCCTGTTTTCCTCTGTCAAGTATATAGATGTATATGCTGATACCTACCTCCCACGCCTCTACTTGAATCAGATAAGCTTTTGCACAGATTCCTTTTCTGGTCTTATGCCAAAATCTCACACTCCACAAAGTTAGTTCTCTCAGTTTTCCCCAGCCATCTCACAAGCATGCAGGGTCCTATTTGCTTCTTCAAAATGGATCTCTTGAAGGAAATACTTTTGTCCGGAGTTAGGGGGCATAGAATAAGAGATACCTTCCATTTGACTTTCTGCACAACATTTTAGTCAACAGTGTTAAAAAACTTCAGGAACTGGTTTAGGTAAGACTAAAGGGAAGACTGCAGACAGCTAATGAGTCTTGTACATGTAACATAACTCATCTTCAAACAAGATAATGGGATCAAAATTCTTATAGGAATCATGATGACACTAGCTGCTCACGACCTTCTTAGCTGTAACCATAAATGTAACATTCCAGATGATAAGTAGCAAGATTTATGTTAAAGTCAAGGGAGAGTTTCCCAGGTAGCATCCTTATGATTATTCATATCAAAGGAGTTGCTATGTTTCATTAATTGGAGGTGGTTGATTGTTTCATTTATCATTTTCACCATAAACAAGCACTCTTCCACTGTTGCAGATAACTCAACTGAAAAATAATAACCTAATATACTGGCAGCTACCTTGTTTTGCATCTTCTCAGCAAAGTTGTTCATTCCACAGTGGACTGGAATGAGGACTCTCTCCTCCCCTTTGCTTTAAGCAGTACATTTCAAAATTGATTTTATTAGCATCTGATCCTTCATGTCTTGAAGTGATGTTCAGCCACAATAGTGAAAGTTATTAAACTGAAATGATGAATATATTTTTGGAAGAATGCATACATTCTAGAAAACGTCTTGTGTCATTCCTTCCCATGCACACCTGCATGGGCAATCTAAGCTGAATTTGTCTTGCAACCAGAGAACTCCTTGCAGCTTTGCAGAATTGCTCATTAATGAGACTAGATCAAAGTCAAAGCAAGGATCATGAACCACCAACTTGCCTTGTAGCCAATTTGCATTCTTCCTTCCCTCTTCATTTATCTCCCTTCTTTTGCTTCCCACCCTCCAGGCATTATGTGAACATTAGGGGAAGGCATGTGCTGCCTTCTTTATGTGTATACAGCGAAAGATACATAAATACATTAACTGTGTTATAACTTCCCACTCCTCTCTACGCTTTCAGTGCATTGTATGAAATATTCCATGACAATTCTAGTTTTTTACTTTTTTCGACAAAGGCACTTTATTGTCTGGCCTGTACTTCTTTACCAACAAAAAATAATAAAAGTCTAGATGAATAGAAACCCACAGATGATTTGGATATTAAAACCCCCACTAATAAGCCTAACAGCCAAAAATTATTAATAGCCAAAATACCCTAGATTTTGCTGAGAGTATAGGTAAATTTCCAGATGTCCCAAGAGAAACCAACTGTGAGGAATTCTGTTTTACTTTTAACTAAAATAGCAGGATGCTATCAATGAAGGATTGCAACCTGTTACCATCATTGCATTTTTCAGCCCTTTTTCTGAGTAAAGACAAAAAATACTGAGTAAGAAGCTCAACACTTGTCCCCTGAAAGAGCATCCGGCCATGGACTTGTTCCAAGGTTACAAAATCAACAAAATTAATAGTACTTCACAAGCAGCATCAGCTGTAGTTCTGTTAGAAAATATCCGCAAGTACACAAGGAAAGAGAACATGTTCAGGAGCTAGTCACAGTTTAAAAGTGAAAAGAGGTGTTGTTTAGGAATGGTACCGTAAGCTCAGCTCTGTTGCTCTTTTCACCCATGTGTATAATTTTTCAGATCTGTTTTTGTTCCCAAACACTCCAAATGCCCTTTTCTCTAAAACAGACAACATTACAATCCTTCTGCTAGGAGCTTTACACTTACAAGCAGCCCTATACTCATAAAGCAGAATGTGATGTGATGGAATGATAAGAAAACAGTTTCAGTTGTAAGATGTTAAGGAATATTATAAACAACTGTAATACAAAAAAAAATTGTGAAATAAAATGCCTCTGCATAATAAAAAAAACTCCACTCCTATCATCACTAATTAGCTGGTTAATACTGTCAGCTGAAAGGCCAAGAAAATGAAGAACAGAACTACCCTCTCGATCCAGGTGCTACCTCCAGGGCACGACAGAAACATGTTGGCAAAAGAGCGAGGAAACTTGCCCTAGTGCTCCTGGGCTATGCCTAGGGATGTCTTTTTTTCATGTGCAATAAATTTACTAAAAATGGCATAAGAAGAAAAAATGATGAAACATCTTGACAGTCTCTTTTAAAGTTTGTCAAAGATTTAATAAACTATTGGAAGTGCGGCAAGCCTGTCAAGGTGTAGATGGCTATGTGCCTGAAAACCTTTATATGCTGTCCATTACTACAGCTAATCCAGCCCCAGGCTGGATTAATTTGTATGATGTTAAAAAGCCCTTTCAGCTACCCAAAGGTGTCAAAGTAGGCTAGCACAGACAGAATGCTTGGGAATACACCCATCGCCATTACACTGAGGGAATATAACCAGGTGTCCACTTTCTTAACCCTATACAAGTTTTTCTACAATATCAAGGCTTAATCCTGGCCTCCTGTGCAGACACAGAGTAAATCAAGTTAGAAAGAGCTAGACAGATGGGGGAGGAAACTTCCCCAAATTTTGAGCAGAGTAAAGAGCACCCTAGGACTGGTACACCCGTAACTGTTGAGAGGTGAGATAGAAGAGACTTCCACTTATTTCAACAATAAACAGGGACATCTTATTTAAGTCCAAAATGGGGTCAGTTTATTAGTCACTGTTACATTTAAGCCTATTTCTCTTCAGATGCCCAAGAGTTTTTAGAGACACTTTACTAATGACAACAATAATGTACCAGAGTTACATCCCATATTAAAATACTTGCATAAGCATCATAAAAGTGCCATAAGTGAGAAAATTTAGGAGGTTTAGGTTTTTAAATTATCTCTATAAGTCTAAAGAGGTGAACCATTCACTTAAAGTATAGAAGAGAATGCCAGCAAATTCAACAACAAATTTCAACAAATTTCACCTGTCAGATATGGATGCACACCGGAAAGTGACTATAAAGTTATCCACATTCTGGTATCATGTTCATTCAAAAAATAGTCTTATGAAAGCCAGACTTCCTAGTAAGGAGTATATAGAAAATAAGGTATAACTCTTTTTTCATAACTCTTCTAGTACTGTTAATAGCAAACACTTTCAAAACACCAGCCAAAAAAAAAAAGTTAAAAATTTTAAGATTTTGTAAGTGTTACTTATTCCTCAGACTTAAGGGGTGCAATCACCTAACATTACAAATACATGTATATATTTTGCATAGGGTAATCTAGGATTCTGATACAATTTTTTCATGACAGCACTTGAGACCATAAATGAAAAATATCAAGTACTCTGAGACTCATACTACTAATATTAACAGAATTGGCAGCACAGTGTTTATGTTTCAGGAAACAAGATAGGGTTGCTAAACTACTTTTCTTATTCCTGATTTCAGGCAGGTCTGTTGCCATTGCAATAGTCCTTCCCAGTCTGAACATTTTTATAATGGAAATTAAATGTAGAACTCCACATATTCCCTTGATTATCTTCTATATCAGCGAATGACTTAGAAGTAGCTGTCCTGCACTGTTTGAACTGATGGCAACTTAGAAAGATGACTCTATCTCCCCTAACCCTATACATTCTGAAGGTCAAAGATATTCATTTAAGCATAACTCATTAATTGAAAGTTGTACTTTAGACACAAGGCCATACTTTTCATGTCCTGGACCTATGTTACATTTCAACTAGGAAAATATGAAATGTGACTTATTGGTGATGGTCCACCTTTACAGGTAGGGGTATGCAGTGGCTTGGTCCTGGCCAGTAGCTAAGCCCCCACCTAGTCACTCGCTCACTCACCCCCAACAGGATGGGAGAAAGAATCAGAAAGGCAAAAGGAAGAGAAACTCATGGTTTGAGATAAAGACGGTTTAATAAGTGAGGGAAAAACAGAAAAAAACCCAACCAAACAAGTGATGCAAAGACAATCACCCACCACTTCACAGCAGCAGACCAATGCCCAGCCAGTCTCTAAGCAACAGCTACTTTGAAAAGACTACTGCCCCCCGCATTTTTATTGCTAAGCATGACATCATATGGTATGGGATATCTCTTTGGTTAGTTGGGGTCAACTGCGCTGGCTGTGCCCCCTCCCAGCCTCTTGCCCACCCCCTGCCTATTCACTGGGAGGACAGAGTGACAAATGGAGAAGACCTTGACACTGTGCAAACACTCTTCAGCAATAGCTAAAACATCAGTGTGTTACCACTGTTTCAGTCACATATTTAAAACACAGCATCATTCAGGATGCTATGAAGAAAATTAACTCCTTCCCCAGTACAGGGTACAAGCAAAAGTTTCCCATTACAGACTCCTAACATACGCAGACTGCCTGGTCCAGAAGGAGGACTCCCAGCACTGATTTAAGTGCTAGAGGTACTCAGCAGTAAATGGGAGATAGAGAAGCTCATAGACTGCAGTTCATAACATGAGATGCCTAAACAAGGTTGTAAAAGTAACCAGAGAAATAGTTGTTTCTTAATGCTTATTTGGACCACAAAATCCTTTTTTTTTTTTTGGCATAAGCAGCCAGTTCTCCATAGTCTTTTAAAAATAGAGGAGGATAATGTGGTTGTAGTATCCATCTATCGAATCATATTCTGTGTATCACAGTACCAGAGAAGAATTATAGCCTCCTTGGTCTGGGAATGGGAGGAAGAGGAGAACTGAATAGTATTAAGCCAATGTTGCCAAGTAAGTGGGGATGAGAAATACAAACAATGCAGAGAAAAGGCGCCTGAATTATATCAGCAGGTAAGGCTGATTTTACAAGTTCTTCTGAAGTCAGGCACTTCAATTCCATCTTAACAGCACTTCAGATGTTCTGGTCTAGAAGACTTTGGTGGCTCTGCCCTATGGCCATATGAGGCTTGGCCACCCCTTCTGTGAAATAAAAAAAAAAAATATACTGCTTCCTTACCTAATGTAGTGTTACAGGGAGAAACAATTTGGGGGTTTGCAGTACTGAGAGGCTGCCAAGGTAAGTATAAGAAAAATCTGACTGAAGATGTAAGAGGTATTGTAGAAGGAAGGTTAAAAAAGGAAACTGAGAAAAGGAGAAAGAAACAGACAGTCAACAAGGTTTCAGAAAGTTCAGTTAAATGCAGGAATAGACTGTGCCTAATAATCATATGTTTATCTCAGTATATATTTTGTCCTTTAGTTTCATTCACTGCTTGCCCCTATGGGTCCATTATTGCAGAAAACTGCAGATATTTTGTAACAGCATAAGCATCATATAAATTGATTCTGAGTAATCAAACTTGCCAAGATTTTTTCACTGTTTGTGTGTAGTACAACTCATTTACAGAACAAATATCACTGAAGATGGCAGGGCCTGAATATCACTGGAGGGGATAATCAATGTGGCCCAAAACAAACAATGAAAACCAAAATTGATACAGAGTGTATTATGTTAGGTTTATAAAACTGGAAATAATCATAATCAAGATGAAAACAAAACTGCTTATAAATATGATTATTTACTTTTTGGGACTAATCTTCTACCTCTGTGCTATGTAGCCAATACCCTTTTTGAAGACAAGAGCACTATGCAGAAGTATCTTGGAGAGCTATGCGTCTTCATCCGTTGTCCAATGCATTGGAGTTTAGTTTATTTAGTCTACCAAAAATGAGATGGCACAATCACTGAAAATAAAGAGCAAATAAATACTCATAATAAATAAAGGAGGAAGAGGAACTGATTATGCTAAAGAATAACAATGATGATGGCAAAAAAAACAGATTATTATAAACCATGAGAGGAGTACATTTTTTCTGGAAATTAGTGTACACCAGGAACCATTAGCAAAATCACATTTGAAGCACATCAAGGAGAATTAAAGTATACTATTTTTAAGATGACATCAATAATTACGTGAAAACATTTATATAATACAGCACCTGTAATAATAAGTGACAGAATTTGATGACTGGTCTGCTATTATGTTGCTATGTTCATAAACTAGCTAATGCCTTCGTTACAAATGTACCAAATCATCTAGCAGTTAATTCTCTTATTTTCCTTTCTTAGCCTACCCCATTCTGTAGAATATGGATGTTCCTGCAAATAGCTTTTCTTGTACTTCTGATTACTAAAATGGTTTCCAAGATTGTTTTACTCAAGAGGTATAAACAAGTAAGAAAATCCTCAACCCTTACTAAATCACTAAAAGAACACTGATTTGGGATTGCTTTTTCCAGGAATTAACAAACCAGCCTCTGACAGACTAATTCACTGGTACCTTAAAAATCAAAAGTTGTTCTAATTGCTGAATAATTCTACCTTTAACTCACCGTATAGTGTAGTAAAAAAACCAACAAAACTTGAAAATGACGAGTCTGAAGAGTTTTAATGAAGGACAGAACCCACATTTCTATCCATTCCCAGTTCTGGTAATGCAGTATGTTCTGTTGTTTTCCACTCATACTACACTAGAGAATCAAGATTTTGATTGAGATTATGAAGAGAGGATGCAGCACAGGGTTCTGAAGGGTTCAGAAGGGTTCTGAAATAGTTCAGCCTTCAGTATAGGTTACTGAAAAGCCAGGTTGCAACAGATACAGAGATCACAGCAAGTAAGGCAAGCTTAGTTACAGCCCTTCATGTCATACCTGTTCCCTGGCTAATGACCCCCTTGCTCCTTCAATTTTTTAGTCCTTTTGCTGTTCTTCCATCTCTAGTTGCAGAAGGAGGACTGTATATCCAGGTTACCAGTCAGGCTTACAGGCATTTTGTTGCTTCCCTTTCGGCTGTGGGTCTGTATGATTTTGACTTGCTGTTGAAACTCAGTTAGCACTAAAGACAGTCTCCTCTTGAACTCACAGCTCCATTTCGATCTCACCTTGTGAGGTACGCAAGGCAGGACCATCACAACAGGCTTTGGTCATACTTGCAGCATGGAAACTATGCAAGTCTGGAACAATTATAAAGTTCATGTGGGCTGTGCTATCTACCTAAGAAAACCACAGTATTATGCAGTTGACTCCAGTAGTAGTGTGCTCATGGCTCTCCTGTAAATCTTGAAACCTGGGTGCGTTCTCCATTTGCTGCAAACTTTTCTGATCTGAAAAAATGGGTACTCATATCAGATATGTGTGCTTTAAAAAAAAAAAAAAAAAGGGAATGCAGTGGTAGTACTAGCTGAGTAGTACTTCTGCTGACATTTATGGAGTGTATATGAGCATATAGGCACATAAAAATGGGATGTTTACTGAAGTTAGTTTTTCTATATGTCGATGTCCTTGATTAATAATGTTACTCTTATTATTATGCAATCAAAGAAAAATGCAAACAATACAGTACTCTGCTTTTGGCTGTCTATCTAAGCCAATGACTGATTTAAAAAATAGACTATGTTACAGCGGTCTGCATAATCTTTGCTCGCACCCATAATGCTAGTACAGAAAAGAGGAGGGAAAGGAAGGGAAAGGGGAAGCTATATAAAAGGATAATCTCAACAATCAAAGCACAAGGGAATTGCCTTTACTGCAACAACCAAAGAGAAGTGGAGAAACTGAATCCAAAAGCAATGTACTGTAGCCAGAGGTGTCAGAAGTAATATAATTTGACTCAAGCTTGACAATTTAGTGCAGTGGTAGCTCTCTTCTAAACTTACTGCCTTTGTACATTTCTCAGTGCAATCCTATTCTTCTGTTCTATTATAGAAGCTGCATGTGCATCAGTATGTCTCTTTCTCTTTAGTTTCTTTTATTATTATGACTAGTGTGTAATGTATTTTTCTCAATGTTCCCCCTGTAATGATCCCTGTCTCCCACCAAGTCCACAGTGTAAACGAGATGTGACATTACTGCAATGCAGCCATGTTTAAATTGAAATATCATAGGAAGGACAACACACTTCAGCCCTCTGCTTTTACAGTACTGAAGAGTTATGTATGCAATAGTCATTGTTTACTACCTTCATATGAAAACGATGAATGAGGGGATGGTATTTAATAAAAGCCTTTACAGCTGATAATCAGGTGACGAATCATAGTCATGGCCTTTGCAAAACACTTTAAAATAAAGCTGCATTTGTCATAAAGCAGATAAGCACATTTCTGTCTTGTTTAATAGGTAAATACGATATCTATAAGCTTTTTCTGGTTCTGTTTTAACTTTCCATAGAGAATAAAGGTTTATGTGAATTTTTTAAAAAAAAAAAGAGTATAGAAACAACAACCAAAGAGCAGCTGCAAGGTTGATCTTTCTCTAAACCACAAAAGGGAGCAAAAAACTGGCTGCAATAGTATAGGAGAAATTTCATGCCAGAACCACGCCACATTCCAAATTGATGCAGATAGAGCACAGTGAGGCTGGAAAACCAAGCATTAACATAGAATAAAAACACGGGGTGCTGCAGTAGAGTCTGCCTCACCCACTGTTATTGTAAGGAGAACAAGGCCTGATGAATGTAAATGAATAGCTATCATGGCCCACACCAACTACTCTTAAAGCAACTTTTGTCTGGTTCAACTAAATATGAACTGACTATATTCTTCCCTATTCCTGCATCAGGGCGTAATTCTAGTCCTGTCCTTATATACATGAGTTAGAACAGGGAATGAAAAATCCTTCACTTACCTTCCTCTACAAAGGAACAAGTACTCTTATTACTCTTCATATCTTTTAAAAAACCAAAACAAAACAAAAACCACACAACCTTTTAATACACTGATCATAAATTTCTCAAATGGAAGTTAATATTCTGCAGAACTGAGGCAGAGAGTAAAATATGGTCAGCTGTCTCCACCCAGCACTTTCTCATGATTCTTCTACCTCGCTACTCTACTATTCTGCCCTACCTTGCTATTCTACTCTTTTGGATCACCAGCATACAGATACTGCCGCTTTTCTTCGTAACCCTTTGAACCCCATGCCCTCTCCGCCCCAAGAAAAAGAAAGAAAGTCTAGTTTAGATTGCAACCAATAGTAGTGGATAGCAGGACAACATATTCCTTCAGATATTCAGATATGTGCCCAGTTCTTTTCCTTTTTAAATGGAAGGTGAGAGGTGATGTTGGGGTAATCTGGAGACGATGTTTTGTATAACCTATTATAGTCCTTTTCTTTCTTCCCACCAGATAACTCTGGCTTTTGCTACAGAAGCCTTTACAAAGTTAATTTTAAAATCCATTAATACTTGTTTATCAAGTTATATTTAATAGTTCCCCGTCACCACCAAAAAGAAAGACTATCATGTGGTTTCAGAGTAAAACAAATATTAAATTAATACACAAGTCATGATAAGTAATACAAACCATAATAAGAAATGTTTGAGATACTACAAACAGTTTTAATCAAAGTTAGAGAGTAGAAATACTTGTGTCCCTCATAATTTTAGCCTAAAAATTCACAGACTCCTCTTGGCAAATGGGGCTGGAAAACATTCGTGGAACCGTATAATCCATTCCCATGGCCAGATCCTGAAACAATTATAGGTAAATCTTTCCCAACAAATGTAATCTAACCTGTTCTTTAATACCTCTTCTGCAGCCTCCCAAGGCAGTCTATTCCAACACCTAGCTGTCACTACCTTCTTGTGTTTCCCACCCAATCTCTGACTTTGGTTTCTCTTATGCTCAATGAACATTAAGAATAATTTCTTTCTTTCTACTTTACTGTTATATTATTTTAATGTAACTGAAGATGGTTCCCTAAACTGCCTCTGTTTCTCAGCCTGAAGAACAACAGTTCCTTCTGCAGTCTCTTGGAAGGCATTACCCCTATACCTTTCTTGATTCAGCGATCTTCTCCTAATTCTTCCCAAGTAATCCACATGTCTCTTGGAGTAATACGTAGGACAGTTGCACCCAAACTGCTAACCTATGCATAGCTGTAGAGTAACACATATATAAACATTTAACTTCTTTTTCATTTAAGTTTCTGAAATACTACAATACACACTATACTCCTCCCTCAGTCTTCAGAACTTGAGAATAATATCAGTATCTCAGTCATTTGAAATACTTCAGAAACCAGGCAGACAGCCTGAAGTCCTCACTATTGGTGTCATTCCAGCTTTTGGGTTAGTAACAGACTGATGAGGAAACAGACCTCTGGAACTGATCTCCAGAGGAGTGTGAGTATTACATAAACATACAGAAATAACCATTCTTCTGATTAAGTGATGTAATTCTGTACAGGGTGTGGGAAGCAGCAGTCCTGACCTGGGGAGAAATGAGAAAAACCTGGTCCCATTCAGTCTAGAACAGTAATATCTATTAGCAACAACCACACATTGTAGATGATTACCACTTCAGTGTTTGGTATCAGGTTGTGTACTTTTCCTTCAGCTCCAATTTCTAATATCCATGTTTGTATTCTTCTTCCCATCCTCCTTTAAATTTCTTATATGGTTAAGTACTATTTCAATGGCTGTTTGTTTTTAAATTGCTATTGACTTTTCATATCAAGTCTTTGAATCGCTGTAAAAAATCTCACAAATATAATCAGAAATATGTGTCCAAGGTAAAAATTTTGGAGGAAATTAACTTTGTGCCAACTCCCTTGAGTATTAATATAGCTTTGGGAAAAAAAAATAACATTTGAGCAGGTCCTTCTGCTTTTCATTGCTTACAGTTTCAGGTAGAAGGAATTAAAGTTTTCTGTATCATATTAACGATGACTTCACTCATGATATCTGGATATTCTTATGCTTTTAATAACAGTCTGCATTTGCACAGATAAGCTAAGTCTTCCTCTCTTTAGGCTCTGAAACACTTACCTGATCTTGTTACATTTTTCTTTGGCACTAGTTCTTATATAGACTACTTGTACTTTTTAGATTCCTCTTTATGGTCTTACGTGGTAGATGAGGAAAGAGAACACATGAGAGAAATAATCAGTTTTAGTTATCATCTTCATTAACTTTTCTTACAATTCTGTAATCTTCTTTTTTTAAATCTTAATTGTACAACCGTTCTGATTTCCTGAAATCCTCTGTGATCGTCAGTAGACATTCATAATTACCACTTCATTTATTGATGCTCTTTCTTTTTCAAGGTTACATGATTTCTATGGGCTTTATTTCTTCAGGTGGAAGATTTCCAGAATTTTTTAGCCATTTTATAAACACATATGTATTTATACACACAGGATTATTCAGGTATTCCAAGCGACATTATTTTCTATTTAAACAAGGAGACCACTTTCAGCAGAAATCAAACATAATTACATTCCCCACACTTTCCCAAAGAAAAACTCGCACACCCATATCCTCATTATCAATTCTGTTATTTCAAGTTACCATAACAGAGACTGTCAAGACAAACAAAACACCTCTCAAAGAACTGAAGAACTGATTTTCCAGAGGCAAGAAACCCATTCCCCAACTGCTCCTAGGCAGAGTGTAATGCAGACCACACAGCTGCATACAGTATTTGATTATGAACGAGCGAGTTAGCATCACTGAATGCCAAGATTTCTCATTCTGAGTTTTCAGGCTGACTTGGGCAGCACAAGGAATACTTTTGAAGTTGAAGAGGGGTTTAGATTCAGTTTTTATTCTGTTCTTGACTATTATGCTCAGGCTGGCAACAAGGGTTGTGGAGAAACAGTCACTGGTCTCTTGTGCACTGGACTAAAAGAGCTGATCATTGCTTTAGCTATATGATAATCCTTTTGACTAGACCTTTTATTAGGACAAGCAATTTACTTGTTGTTGCTTTTGTTTGGAAGGCAGAACTATCAATTTATTGTAAGCACTGATAAGAAATGTTATGGTATTATCATACGCTCATTGACCTCTCTCTATTCAAGCTGCTGTTGAAAACTTATCTGTTATAAAAGAGCAAAATAATTCTGTTAGAAAACAGAACAATGAGGAAGTATTTAATAAAATTGAGCTTTATCAACCAACGACTTGGCCTACACAAAGCACACTTCTGAGGAAATATAAATGGTATTGAACTATCAACTCCAACTCCAATATCCACCCAATAAGGATTCACTTAAGAGGAGCCTGAATCCTCTGAGTTGACAGAGGTCTGTGGGACTTTGCAAAAACAGGAGAGATCTGCCTAAGGAGATGGTCCTACTGGATCACAGTTTAATTTTTAAGTTGTAAGTGTACAGTCCAGTTATATACCACATCAGCTATTTCCAAAATTATTGCAATGACAAATATGCACATTCAAGGAATGTCTTCTATTACTGTCTTAGAAGATTATACTGGAAAGCAAGAGTCTGCACAAACAAGCGCCTATGTATGCGCTTCCCTGATAATCCCACTGACCCTGAGGGGTCTCAAAGTACAAAAAGCCTCTACATGAATAAACTTGCTGCATCTTTGGTTGAGTTTCTAACATAATATTACATATACTTTTACTTAAACATGGCTTGCATCAGCTAGGACATTTACGTGGTAAACCACATTTTATAAAAGTACTTTGTTATTTCTTTCTCTTTGGCAGCATTGTTGGTCTATACGGAACCACCCCCAAAAAGTACATTTAACAGCATATAGGAATATCTGTGATATTAGAGCTATAGGGACCCTTTTTTTTTTTTGTTTAATTCTACTGTAACCTGCCATTGATACACAAGTTCCTTTAATGTCTTTATTGCCCAGAGAGAAATGTAATCAGATTTTTATAATCAATAACACAAATGTTATTTTAATGACATCAGCATGGGGTCATGGATTTGATATTGTGACTACATACTCTCTAGGATTCCTAACTGAATGTGTTTAGAAAAGTGATTTCTTGAGTTTCTGCAGAATGTTGCTGTATTTCTTTTCCTGCTAGCGTATAACAGCGTATAAAATCTGAGGCCAAACAATGAAATAGCAGTCTAGAAGGTTAAGGACCCTTTGATCAGGGTATTAAAGACTCTGTTCACAGATGAACTGTTGTGCTTCCAAAGTTTTATGTTAAAAGTTAATATGCTTAAGATAATCAATCTCAGCTGCACTAGACCTTCAGTAATTTTGTTTCTATCATCAAACAAGCCTTATGGGGTTGAATATAGTGGTAGTTCATAATGAAGCACTTCATATAGAAGCAGCTGTCTCCTCACCTGTTTCCCAGCCCATCTAGAGGCCTGGAGAAATTCTTCAATTTAGCAAGCAAACTTAAGTCATTATTAGAAATGACAGGGAAACCTGATGAAATTGTACTTTCAATTGGAAAACAAAATTGCAATCAGACCAACATGATTTCCTCATGGTCTGACCATGCTAATGCCAAGTCGAGACATGGGCAAATGTATTTAAAAGTCATAATGGAGTATTACCATGCAATCTCTTTTTACTGGCCCTTATTAATATAAAACTTCAATTTGCATGTAAATGCGGTCAACTTTCATATCATCAAAATACATGAGGCCTGGGAAAGTAATGAATTGAAGTTTGATGCGGCAATTACTGACGTTTATAAAGAATTTTAAAGAGGTCATTCTAGCCTTGGCTGAGAAAATGAGGAAATCAACAGGGAATATTGTCAATATAGCAACAGTGGGAGTTGGAGTCAGTCCCAGGTGTTAGAAGGCCAGATGATGATTAATAGAGAGGGAGTATGAAGCCTTTCACCCAGAAGGACTGGGCTGGACCTGAGGCTCAATAACAGAGCTCTCATGAAAAGGTTCTTGCTGGGTTCCCACTTTAGCTGCCTCGAAATGTGTTCCAGAGGGAATAAAGTAGCAAGTGTTTATGAGAGAGAGCAGTGCTGAAGGTTTAATTGGGCTCCACATCCTTTCAGCTCTCTTCAGTAGTTGATATGCAGTTTAACCTTTTTTTCCCCACCTCAGATACTCCAGTGCCACTGGGATTTTAATAAGGCACTAACCTGATAGCTTGGAAAAACACTGACTTCATTGCTAAATTGAGTTAAACTGCCTTATTGCGTCCTAATGACAATTTATAAATTTCTTGATTTATAAACAAAGCAAACAAAACCCTAGAAAATATTTTCATCCTGTTTGAACATTTTTTAAAATCTAAAAAAAAGGGTGGGTTTTTTTCCCTTCTTTCCCTGTTCACTGAAATTTTCAGATGGAGGAGAAATTTAAATGAGTGAAAAAATCAATGCAGAAGTGAAAACAGGGCTATGCAGTTGTAGTACTTTTTTTAAAAGCAGATCCCACTTTTACAAGGCAAAAGCATTCCAAAGAGTGAACACAGTCCTATGGTATCTCGTGTGAGAGGGACAGAACAGAGAGGAACTGGGTTTTGGTAGATAACGCACTAGTGATCGGAGTCTTGTCACCACATAACATCATGCGTTTTGGTGTAATTACTTACACAAGTCTGAAATGAATGAAACATTTCCAAGAGGCTGACCTTCCGAACCAACAGTTCCTTATGCACACCCGGCAAAGGTGTCAGCAATTACACACAGAGCCCAAAACAATGAAGGATCAGACCTCAGGTTTCTCTTGCTGGCTCAGGCTGACACATGTTGTGTGTGGCAGTAGCCAACTGACTTCAGCATGCTGTGGCTTAGTTTTCCCATCTATAAATAGAAATCTATAATGTGTTTATCTTCACAGGATTGGGGATGAGGCTTAATTAATAAATGCTTATAAAGTGCTTTGGGAACTTAAAGTGGAAAGTAATAAATATGTTTCTAATTTCTTTGTGAATTTTTTTTTTACCGTTCTCATTAAAAGCAAGCCATATAGCTGGTAAACTGTTTCTCCTGCACAAATAAAATCAAGGTCACTGGTAAGGATCACGGAAAAGTAAATAATGGAATAAAAATCAATTCATCTACAGAACAAGATTAATTTGAGTTTTCTTAATTCCTTCTACTCCTGTTTTTTCCTTTTGTTTTCAAAACCTAATTTTCAGTTACACTATTCCAAATAAATCTCAAGATTAGTTAAACATTTTAGGTTACATTAATTAAAGAAAGATAAGCAATTACATTCAAGATGCTTTGGATGCTAAAATACATTATTTTTATATGTAGAGAATAAGCTTCAATGAAGTTTAAGAAGTAGTAAACAAAGAATCTGACCAACAGTTTGAAATGTTGTTATAAGAACTATTTTTTATCATCACTTCCAATTTTCATAGGAATGCATTTTTGGCTCTGTAGCTCAAGTAAACATTTAAAAATGTTCACTGACAAAATGAAATTCTCAGAGCAGAGCATCTCTTTCCCTATTACTTTACCAAGCTTATAGACAGACTGTTCTCCCAAGGGATGGCATGGTAAATCAATGTTTATATTTCTATAACCCTTGAGACTCCTTGGCCTAAACATTTGTAACTCTCACTAATCTGGATGGTGAGTGATAAAGGAACTGTTGTTATTAGAAAAGGAAGGTTGAAAACATTAAAGAGGCAACATTTATGGTCTGCTACACTATTCTGGTTTCCTAATCACTTTCCTGATACATTTACAGGATCCGATATGTATTTGGGGAAAGGTATAATTTTTCAGCAGACCTGAGAACAAGAGTGAATACTGAAAAAAAAAAAAATAAAAAGAGGGTAAGGAAGGTATTAGGTTTATTCTAAGCTTTGCATAAACTTTAGGAATAAGGATTTATTTTACTGCTTTATGAATGAAGGGTACCCTTATGCATGTAAATGAATGATCAATCATTATTAATGTAGTTGGGTCTGCATTATCTGGTATTTTCTTCAATGTTTGACACCATAAACAGTTTTCATCTAGGTGAACAAAGCAAGAAAAGATTTTTTTAAGGACAACAGTTTTATGATCCTATATTTTAATTCCTGAAAAGCAAGTAGATAAGTAAAAAAAAATCATGTGTACCAAAAATCTGAATCACCAACTCATATTAGATGGATGATAAACTAGACTTGTGGACAAAACAGGTTCGGAAAACCCTGGAAAATATTTTTGTTTCTTTAGCTGGCAAAATATTTTTGCAATATAGTACAAATTACAGAAAAATATAAACCTTATTGTACATATAAACATATTTTTGAGAATTAAGTAATAGTAGTATAAGGAAAAAATATCAGATATTAAAATGTTACATTTGGGGAACATTTCATTCAAAGGGACTCGGAAGATCACAGATAACAAGCATCCAAAAATTTGTATTTATAGAATTTAGGAAATATCACCTAGGGACTTTTTGAATCAAGCACTGAGGAAAGCACTGAGGAAGCAGTGACATTTTGGCACAAGTGTTGATTCCACTTCAGAGGAAAAATTACATTAAGTCCATTGGGCTAGATTAGCATGGAGTCCTCACCACTAACTGTTTCATTTTACAAAGCTGCTCTTAATGATCCTCACTGAGTGCTAAACTATACACCATCAGATACACCTGGGTTGTTATATCCTTGGCATGAAAATGCTCCATATCAGAGTTCCCATTTCCCAACATGACTCTATGACTGGTGATGCCTGCCACCAGTTCTGGGAGAGCATATCCCTATTTCTAGTTGTAAATGGGTCACTGAGCACCAGAAACGTGAGAGCCTTGGAGCCATAAAGAGCCAGGAGGCAACACAGTGGGAAGAAACTCTAGTGGGAACAAGCAGACGGAGAGTTCTAGTCATTATTGATCATATTATTTTTTCATTCACGTTATGCAGTCAATGGACAGGAACGGAACTAAATCCAGTTAACAGAAACTTATGTATGAACTTACTCACTACCCTGACCTTTATAAATTATCTCAATACAATTTGCCTGACTAAAGGAGGATTTGGTTATGACTAACCTTCCTGGCTTATTAGCGATCTTAGGAAGAGTTGAGGACTGCCTATTCCCTCTCCATTCATCTTTAAATCACAAGAGAGTTTAGGTGCCTGAATATCTGCCTATCTATTCAGACTGCAGTGCATCTAAGCACACGAAGAAAATACCTCCAGAATGTAAAAAGTACATACAACCAATTTTGGCTCTGTTGTAGAATAGTCTTGGGACTTATCTTGACTTAAGTGTCGTTGGGAATTTCCAAGTGCTCGAAAACCACCATGTTAGATCAGGCTGTTTGAATCCTTCCCTGAGATTCAGACCCCTAGATAACCGTGATTCAGAACATGGAGGTCGAAAACATTAGAAAAGCAAAAAAAAATCTCTGGTGGGGAACTGCTTGTTTATTTCAAATGTTAACACTTATACACAGGTAGATGATCTCTTGTAGTAGCAGCATAAAAGCTCATAAACAGTGCAGACATTTAGGGGTGATGTACACAATCCTATCTCCAAAGTCCTAGGGATGGGCATGTGCACATTGGAATGATCACAAGATGAAGAAGGAAAGCACAGACAATTATTTTCCAGGCCCACCTGTAGGTGATATGGCTGTCTCAGTTCATATGCAGCTTGTATTAATCAGTCATTCTAAGTGCAATCACAGAAAAAAAAAAAAAAGCTGAAGGCCATTGGAAGGAAGCCACACAAAAAAGGACAACATTTGTATAGAGGAAGGTTAGCTAGACAATACTGTCCACAGTCAAATTCCTGAACCTAAAGCATATTTTACCCTTTAAAAATGTAGTAATTATTTCATCACTAATTCCTCCAGTACTGCCTCTCATCTCCAAGCATTCCCTTACAAAGCAGGTAAACACACAAACACATGAAATTTCCTTTGGATTCTATTGCATATTGATATTCTACTTCTCAAACCAATCATTCACACACAGTATCACCTAAACCCACTGCAAGCAGAACTTCTTATCCAGGCTCCCCTTGGAAAATGTTCCTTCCCAATTCTCCTCCTCTTCCCTTCTCTACTCCATTAAGAATTTTAATTCCTTCAGACCACCTATCTAATTTGCTTTCAGGTTTCTTTGCTCTTCCACTTCATTTCATGCATCTTTGACTCTGACTCTGCTCTCCACCTCTCTACATGTGCATTTTTCTTACTCTGTAACAATTTCTTTACTTCTTTCTATTACACAGTTAAATAGATGTTTCGCATACTGTTAGGCTCTTCTAGCCCTTTTTTCTTCCTACTCAGGCTGCTTTTCCAGTTTAGCTTCTCTTCTTTCTCCACCACTCCTTCTTTCTACTTCAGATGTTCTCCCTGCCTATTCCCCTCCTTCTCTTTTACCCCACTTTTCTCCCTCTTCTTTATCTTTTACTGCCTCCAAATTCTTCCAGCTCAATTACTGAATCATCTGACTTCAAGGCTTGATTTCAGGACCCATGAAATACGCCACATGATATGAAGAAGCAGTCCTTGCTGTCTCAAGGTTTATTCTTTCACCAAAATATATGTATGCACTTTAAGATAAGTTAGATTTTTAAAAGAGAATCATTTATGCTATGCCACTATGTAGCAAGATAACAAAGTTGTTAGAGAGATAAGACTGTCAATGGCCTTTTGAGACCCTAAATCCATACAGCACAATATGTTTTCTTCAGCAGTGATGAACAGAAGATGCTTGGAGAAGAGTCAAAAAACAGAGCAAGTATACGATAATACTTTCTGCTCTATCTTCTATTGGGGGGGCTATCCCACTATTGACTTTGTGTTGGGTTCATTGACTGAAGAAGTCTGCCTTAGCAGAGTTATAAAGTGACCCTTGACTCTATAGAATTCATCTCTCTGTGATGTTTCAGGAGTCTTGTTTCAGGAACTAATAATAAGAGAAACATCAGATTTGTTCCTACCTGAGTGGGAGAAGCCATATTAAGACCTGGAAGGGCAGGTAACTCTGCATTAGTACATAGGTTCAGCTGGTTATCAGTAACGGAACAGGCCTCCCAGTGATGCAATGGCAGGTTTTGTTATGCCTTTCATATGCCTAGAGGTCACAATTTTCTCTGATCTTAACACCTCTTAAGCCTCAGATAGTAGGTGAGCTGACCTTGGAGCTCTGCTTCCCCAAGGCTCAGGTGCTGGAGCTTTTGTTTGCAGCATTCAGTTCAGTGACACTGTGCAGCCAATAGTGCTTCAGGTGAGATTTGTTGCTCTTCACTCAGCTTTTGCTCTTTATTCAGCTTTTTCGTCGCTGATTCTGGTTACCATGCATTTAGATCTCTGGAACTTCCTAAATGTTGAGCTGCACTAGTTACTCTTTTCCATTACTTTATGAAGTGCCCCTAGAAGTCTAATAGGTTCTGGAATAGCAGAGATTTTTCTAAAGTTCTGATCTTTAGATAAGCCTAAATGATAGTTTTTCAGTGTAACAAAAAATTTTCCCATGTCACTTTTGTACAAAAGCTGGCTGTTGCATTAAAAATCTGTATCACCAAGTCCTTTTTTTTTTCTGCTCTATGTTAAGCACAAACACAAGTAAATGTTTCTGCCATTTGGTGAAAAAGCTCAGTCATTTTCTCCAGAAGATCCTAGGCAGACCATTATACAAAAAGAAAGATCACAAAATATTTTCAGATTTCATAACTATTGTAAACTGCTGAGCATTTTTTGGATGTGGACAAATATGATATTGTATATCTTAGAAATTTGTCAGCTAGTGTATCAAGATGCATTTTTCTCTCTCCTTCTCTCTCATTTTTTGTATGCCTATTAGTTGTATAGTTGAAAGCTTTTGAATCCTTATTTATGGATGAGGGACCCAGTTTAAGAGTTGTTATATGTTGATGTAATGGAAATACAGTTAAAGCCAGGATATGTGATATAGCTAACCTGAATATATGGTATACCGAATCTACATGATTACAGCATAATTATATTCTAACAAAAAAATGGTTTCTGTCCCAAAGACCTTACAATGTAAATAGAAGAAAAGGACAGTATCAAAAAACAATTTGAATGCAAAGTAGCACTAGCTATAACTAGCGACATGAAGAGCAGTAACGACAGCACCTGAGCTTTCTCAGCGCTGAAGTACATATGTAGAATCATAGATGTGATGTTTGTCTCTGTCATTACATATTGCATCAAATCAATTTACAAATGTTGCTGTTCCTTTTGTGCTAATTCTTCTTATGGCATCCTGAACACAAATCCAAAGATCAATACCTTGTCTGCTGAAAAAAAATTGGACATAACAAATCATAGAATCATAGAATCATAGAATCATACAGGTTGGAAAAGACCTCTAAGATCATCGAGTCCAACCGTCAACCCAACACCACCATGCCCTCTACACCATGTCCCTAAGGGCCTCATCTACACGTCTTTTATATACCTCCAGGGATGGTGACTCCACCACTTCCCTGGGCAGCCTGTTCCAAGGCCTGATCACTCTTTCAGTAAAGCAATTTCTCCTAACGTTCAATCTAAACCTCCCTTGGTGCAACTTGAGGCCATTTCCTCTTGTCCTATCGCTAGTGACTTGGGAGAAGAGACCAACACCCACCTCGCTACAACCTCCTTTCAGGTAGTTGTAGAGTGCGATGAGGTCTCCCCTCAGCCTCCTCTTCTCCAGGCTAAACAACCCCAGTTCCCTCAGCCGCTCCTCATAAGGCTTGTGCTCCAGGCCCTTCACCAGCTTCGTTGCCCTCCTCTGGACATGCTCCAGCACCTCCATGTCCTTCTTGTAGTGAGGGGCCCAAAACTGAACACAGGATTCGAGGTGCGGCCTCACCAGTGCCGAGTACAGGGGCACGATCACCTCCCTGCTCCTGCTGGCCACACTATTTCTGATACAGGCCAGGATGCCGTTGGCCTTCTTGGCCACCTGAGCACACTGCCTATGTACATAGGTAGCACAAGTGTACATGTACATGTGTACATAGGTAGCACAAGTCAGAAGAGATACGAAGAAGGACAATCAACTCTTTCCATTTTTTTTTTCTCTGAAATGCATAGATTAGTCTATCAGGCCAAAGAAAGAATAAGTACTGATTTTTTGAAAGTGGTGTAACACCCCTCACCAGTTCTATGATTTTTTTTTCCTAAGACCTTTCTATATGTAACCGTTTGGTCTAATTCCACTCTTATTTGTGGGGCTCACTCTGACTACAGAAATATTCAGATACGTTCTCTCTTTTCTCAGTCTTAACTAGTAGCTCTGGCTCTCTAGAAGCAGAATATAGATTTGCTTCTAACTGGCATGATAATCTCATTGCCTTTACTGTGTCACGGTTTATGAAGCTGTTAATTTGTGAACCACTGATTGTGATCACATACATTTTGAACTGCTATGGAAATTTACATCTTTGCATTTCATTTTGGCTTGAAACTGGCCATTAACAGTTTAGTCTCCTTCCTTGATGGCCTCTGAATGAGGAAGATTGTATTGTGTGTTTTTCACTGATTTCAAAAGAAAGAATTAAACACGATCATCATCTGTGACAGTTTAAGTCTGACTTCAACATTAATGATGTTTGGATTAATCTCCATGGTTAATGTGGGCAAGAAGCTAACCACAAAATTTTTGTATTCTTTAACTTTTTTTTACTCCCTTTGCATGACATAACTCTTTACAAGACACCCTGCCTTTTCTGCGTTTATTGTTTTTGGCCTAACGGTATGCGTATGGTCCCTAGTGAACACAAAACTCAGTTTCTCAATCCATCCCAACGAGATCCATGAGAATTCTTTAATAAGAAAAATTGTCCTGGCAGTTTCCTTCCATGGAGGGGAATACCTCTGGATGAAGGGAAAATGGTACTTTCCTTGAGAGGCATGGCCAATCAAGTGTACAGTGAGTTTCAGAACTGTCTTCCAAATTTTTTATAGTTTTGTTGCAATCTTGTAACTTGAAATGATCAGCTAGAGAATAATAAGTAAAGATCTTATCCCTCACCCCAGTGCAAGGTACTATTAAATTTCTTTAGACAGCAACTACTATTTATAACAGACATGAAAAGTAAGGATAATGGAAGGACACGTGTTATAGTAATGCAGTTACCACGCTGATGATGAAGATAATTTTGTAGTTGTTCTTCCAGTTGGCATTGATCTTATGCCATGCTGGGGGAAAACAAACAAACAAATAAAACACACCAACACCACACACACACACACACACACACACAAAGAAAAACAACAAAACCACAAAAAAACCCAAACTGAAACAAACCCATTCTGGCTGCTGAAATTTTCGTTGACAGACCTATGATATGCATTCTGACTGACTCTTCAGTTTCTACAGGGAATGTGATCTTCACCCACAATAACAAACAAAAATATGCAAACACCCTGCATTTTCCTACAGATTTTTTTTGTTGTGTTGGCTTCAGAAATTACAAGAGACTTTCAGATATATACAAGCCCCATTAGACAATTTTTACAAAATGCTGATGGTTTCTACATACGGATTATAATTCTTAGATTTTTGTTTAGAACCTTAAAAATAAGTTATAAGTGTTCAGCTCTGTAAGAGAAAGAGAACTTCTTTATAAAGAGCACAGCTTTATAAGTCCAGTCAACACTGAAGTACTCTTCATAAATTACTTTTTATAAATACCAACATTTTGAAGCCTGATGTTTCTTATCAAAAGCTATAATGAAGTCAGTCAAGTTCTTCCAGTTAGTGGACTCAGACTTTGAATGAAGGTCGAAGTATATATAGTCTGCTCACTGCGATGGGTTTCTTGGTATCCAGTTTTCTGCTTGTATGTCCTATGTAAGGTTTTGTTTGATGTGGATGTGCAGAAGGGAGGAAGATAATAAGAGGGAAGCATGACTGTTTCCTCTGTCCTGGTTGATTTACATTACATTAGGGGAACCCCAACAAACGGAGAGAGCTGGGAGTGTGAATCTGGGAGAAGTTCTAGGCAGGCAGGATGGGGACAGCAGAGACAAAGCAAGCAAGAAACCTGAAGTACTTGAACATGCTGGGGGACTCTGAAAGGAGCAGGGTCCCTGCTTGCAACAAAAGACAGACCTATAACCACCATGAGACTTGAGGGATGATGGAAAATTATCAGACTTTTCCTGTTGTACCATGAGGGACTGTGAGATCAGTGAGAGGCTGGGAAACCAGTGACTGCTGCTGGACTGGAAATAAGAAGGGAACACAAGAGCAAACACTGTGCGTGAGGGAATATTTGCTTTCAATCATTTTGTTTACTTCCTTACCCTGAGAGGCTGAAATTACTTTATTACTATTATGCATTCTGAAACCAACAGGAGTAGCTACCCTCTTAGATACCGCGGTTTCAAAGAAGACTCTGTAAAGATGACAAGCATGAACCAAGTATGGAGCTCTTCAGCGCAGTTTTCCTGATTCCTTCTGTAGTACTTCTGGTTTTACTCGTACGATTCACAGTCATATGGTGTCACTAGAATATTCTCTAACATAACAAAAACTGAAAACTTGAGAACGCTGGTAAGTAAAATACACATTAGTTGAGATTTGTATTGAACTCCATATAAAAATAAATAAGACAAGGAATTCTGTACTGATTGCATTATTCCTTTTCATATTTAATTCAACAAAACCACTCTGTTTTAGAATCCACTTCTTACAGATATGTCAATGTCTTCAGAATTCAGAACTATGTTGTAACATAAACCAGAGAGCATTGCTATAGAATTGAAGTAGTGTGCTGCCAAGTAGCAATGCCTTTGTGGATAAAATAGTTTTATTTTATTCTTTTGTGCCAACAAAAAAGACATCAGAATTATGAAAGTAACTTCAATATAATATTAATGAACTCTATTGAATTCCACATTTTCATTACAATTTTTCTGAGGATGAAATCTGTTTTTTAGTTCTGCAAATATTTTTCATGTTTGGTATGTTTGTCCCAGCCATATCATCTCCAGCACTGGAATAAGAGCCTGTATTTCATAGCGTAAGATTTCACTTTTCATTCATCTGTCAATATTAGTTGCAGTCATTTTCCCCTTTTTTTCTTTCTCTTGCTTTACTGAATCTTAGTTTCACTGTATGATTTTCTTTTTCTGTCCCTTTCTTCTTTTCTCTACAACCCTTTTTTAATCTTTCCCTCCTTTCTTCTACTAATTCCTGTATTTCCTAATCTTGTCCCACTTTCTCACCTATTTGAATCTGGGAAAGACGTTTGCTAGCCAGAGCAATTCTCTGTGGAAACAACAGATAAGAGAAAGAACAAAGGGTATTTATGCAAAGGGCTTTTCTTTTGCATAAAGTTTAACTCTTCAAAGATCAGTAAGGCTGATGTCCATGCAGTTAAGAGGAAAAAACTTTGATAATCCAGAAACTTGGCAAGCTAGTGGGACACAGATCCAAACCTTGTTTCAGAGAAAGATGTGGAAAAGAATTCAGGGTAATTGATAACTGCAACTATAAACATTTTAAAAAATATTTTTACACTGAGACCCTGACACTGTAGAAAAAATTTTTACGTTGAGAACCATGCTCTTTACACTTGCTTCTATTGGCATGGCACATTTAGGTTATGACTATAATGTAAAGGTTTTCTATAATGTAAAGAAAATGCTCATAGAGGCACCAGTTAAATCATCATCAACAGGGGGAAAAAAGATAAAGAAAGAAAAAGGTTGCCATCTAAACTCTCTGTGAGTTAACTAGACTCAATATTGCTAAAGTTTAGTTACTATTACTATATATAAAACTGTCATTTTGATTAACATTACCTGTAATGCTTTGCAATGTCATTCTGCCTAGAGACAAATAAATATGAGTTTATAAACAGGTAATTCTGTTTTGTTATGATTTAGTTTTTGTTTGTAAGAAACTCACCTTCTTGCAACACTGATGACATCAAGAGGAATTACTGTAGAATTCAAAGGCAGTGCATCTGTGTTGACAGTTTCAGCAGTGTATATCGTTTAATTTTTAATCTGATGAGCTATATGTGTGGCTAATGTAGTTTGCATTGGTTCTTATTTATTGTACTGGAGATTTGGAATCAAGCTTAGGTTTCAAAACAGAAAAATAAATACAAGCTTGAAATGTTAATTAAAGATTTTATAGTTAATCTAATCCAAGTTGGAAATACTATAGAATATTTGCAATTATTTTTAAATCTTCCACATGACTGGTTTACACCAAACCAAGCAGTGATCAGAATGATTCTCTTTTCTAACAATGGATTATAAATTGTAATAATATTAATTTTACATGAGTATAAAAATGTATTTGCAGTTTTAGTGTAGGAAATAAAAAATATTTTCAGGCCTCAAAATATAAATTTTGTGAATGGTTTTCAAACATTGATATGAACACAACCTCCAACTTACATTCACAAATATTCTGCTGCTCACAAAGTTTGGAAACACATGAATGGCCTTTCCATTCTGAGGGAAGCTGTGGAACTTCCAAGGAGAGATTCAAGGAAACAGAGAAAATTCCCAAGTTTGGGATGGTTCCAGTAATATGTGAGAAAGGCTACTTGCAAGTGAGAGGGTTTTTAAGATTTCTGAGATGCAAATTAGATGAGCTCAAATATTGGACACACCAGAGGGGCCAGAACTTCTGTTTCTGTTGTGTTTTACAAACTCTAGCCAACTTTATAAAATGTCAGTAATTTAATATGCCATAAATAATATACAATGCCACAACAGCCCACTTAAGGCTAATTCCACCAGTTTTATTAATGTTTCTTCTTCCCTTCCAGTTGAAGCAGAGTGGAGAGGACACATTGGCCATGTTTCTTTGTTTCATTTGTGCACATAAGTTTATGTTATTGTGTGGCTGGAAATGTGCTCAGGGCACCAAATCAGGAGTCAAGGTGCAACACACTTTATCCAGAGCAAAAGTCAAATGCTCCTACTATCATCTACAATAAAACACCTTTGTTCTGTTCATTCACTTAGACTACTGAGATTGAATTTAAAAAAAAATGTAATCACAGCCAACCTTCAGGAAATAATATTGCTCCAATCACCATGCAAATAGTTATTTAGAAGCCAGCACAGACACTGACAGAGAAACTTCTGATTCCTTGGCCACATTGAAAGACTGATCTTGACACTTATAGGAGAAGCAGGCCTCAGATCTGATGGTCCAGCAGGAAAAAGTGTGTGAAAATATTTTCAAGAGCAGTTCCTCCAGTAGTCACACAACAAAAGGTTTAGCCAAAGCTATAGTAGAATCATCACTTTATCTGAAAATGTTCAAATCACTGTGTTGGCTATTCTGACTCACAACATCATGCTCTCATTCAATACTGAAGGTTTTCTGAGAGGAGATCAATGCAAATACCCTGCAAAGAGGGTTCCAAGCTGATACTCTTGCCTTAAAGCAAGATTTTAGCTCTGGATAGGCCTGGGTCTTTCGGGAATGGACTTTGGAGATATTACAAAGACCTCAGAGTGAACATTGTATCCATCGTCCTTGGACTTTTTCTAGCTATTTTCCAACTACCGTAATTCTTGAATCTCTTTGTGAACAGCAGAAGACTGTATCAACTTTGCTACTGTTCTAAGCAGTAATAATTAAAAACATTTCTTACTTTTTTTAATTTCATGTTACTGGTGGAAAAGGAGATCAACCCAACTGGTTAAATGTAAAGACTTATGCTTATCAAGTTTATGATTGGTCGTGTGAAAAATATTTGCTCAAAAGCTGAAAGGATGGCTTTCCTTAATCAAAGCATGTATAAAACAACAGTAGGGCAGTGCCTTTCTGTTGCTGAGATTCAAGCTTTCTTGCAAACAACCATAAGTGTGACAAGAATGGTCACCTTTCCCTTCAGTTGTGTTCTGTTTGGTTTTACAAGAACTGCATGACTCAAGTAGGTTATGCAAGCATGATGTAAGAAGCAGCTGCTCTAAAAACTTGCATAAACCTGGAGTGGGTCACTTTTTCTGATGGAACAGCTAAGCCTAATACTATGCTTTGTTAGTCCTGGAAAGCTGTTGCTGTCAGTGTTTTGAGTCAAGCAGACAAAAAATATCTTATGAAGTACATGAACAGCTTAAGCTTTTTGACAATATCATGCTCTCATAAAGTGATAGTTTTTACCTTGCAGGGACTAGAGAAAGTATTGTTGAAAAAATTTATTGGATCTCAGACCTCTAATTAGGTGTTGAGAACTGACAGCTATATTATTAGTGGGGAGTATATACTTGGAATTTCTTGGTTTGTTTTCCTCCTTGTGCTACTCCTAAGTCTGAGCTAAGAGAGTGCTGTGCTCAGAAGCACTGATGTGTTTGTGGTAATCACTCTTTTTTATTTGTTAGTCATAGAGTAAAGGGTTTGGATCAGATGTATGGCATAAGATGTGCAATTCATCCAACCAACCCCAGACACATCTAAGCAACCTAAGCTGTTTGTACTTTCAGTTAAGTGGGTTTTATGATTTTTAGAGTCCAATTTAACTGGACAAAGAGTTGCAAGGCAGAGATCATTGTAAATATAATTCTTATCTCAAGTATTATCTTGAAATAAAGATTTCTGAAAGTTATAGATAAGGAGATAAGTGCAGGGTTCATTCTGAAGTAAGATGTCCAGTGTGAAAATAGTGACAGCTGAGCTATACGCAGAAAATGCATGCCAACAGAAGAAAATAATACATAGAATAGAAAGAATATCTGGATTTTTATGTTTAACTTAAAAATTATTTTGCTTATATTTTTGTTGATTTTGTATCAGAGGTCCATTCATCTGAATTTTCTTAAAAATCTCACTTTATAAGTTCCTTATTTCTCTCTATTGTCTATGAAAAGAGACTCGAGTGACTAATTCAGACACAGGCATCTAATTTTCAGTTGCCCAACTAAGGGCAGGTGGATTTCATCCATATTATCTTAAAAAGAGAAAATGCCCTCATTTTTTAACAATATACAGAATAAGACCAAGTAACAAAAAAAAAGAAAATATTGCTGTTGAATTCTTAAAAAGAAAACAAGAAACAAGATATTTTGAATGAAAGGGAAAATAATTTTGCATTAGCCTAAAAAGTAGGTGATTTAAATGATATTTAGACTTGTATAAGTGTTACAGGGTTTAGCATTTTAAGATAACCTCAAAAATATACATGGATTTTTCTGGTGTGGATAGGAGACCTTGTACGAATAAAACTTATCGTACAAGAGATTCTGAAACTTGTATTCAGAAGCTGACAAAGAACTTTTCAGTCAAGGACTTGCCCCAGCCCATCACATCATAATGATGTCCCACATCTTCCACTACAATGGAGTTCTGAACTACAGAACTCAAATGTTAGAAAAGCAATAAAGGCTTATACCTCTTAAAGGAGCAATATGTGACTCTCTGACTAACTTCCTACATTAGTCCTGGGTTCAAGCTACTCTTCAACAGGCAAGTCTCAAAACCAGCTCTGAACTTCTAATATTTTACCTTTTCTTGCTATTATTCTTATTTTTTACACCAAAAAATGTGTGGCATCCAATGGCACATATAGAAGTGATGTCTACATTTTCTTATTGAGCTAAAGAATGATTTTGCTGAGTTTTTGCTTATATTGAGTCATATTCTATAGCTGCAATATGATACTTTTAGATCCACAAATCAAAATAAAATTTAATGAAATTTGGCTTTTTTAAGAGTTTTGGGGAATTGGAGAGACATGCTGTGTGACTAAAAATAACATTTGAGTTTTATAGTTGAAGAATAAAAATGGATGTTTTCTGGAGAAGCTAGTGGTGCAGAGGCAAAAAATAATGGAGATATATATTATCATTATGATTATTTAAACTCCTCATCTCATCTAAATAGCACAGGAAAACAAGATGTTGAAGAAAAAATACCAGGTCATCAATTTAACAGTTCTGCTTAGAATCTTTACAAATTAAGCAAATTTGAGAAAACTTATTTTATTCATCTAGCCACTGAAGTTCAAAACCCAAAGGGTTCAAAATGCATGAAAGAAAGGAACACATTCTTCAATTTAGCTAAAACACAAGAAATAAGAATCTGATTTCATCTATTGTAAATGGAACTATGCAAGTTTTGTCTCAAGTAAGAATCTTTTTTCAAAGCAACTGTTTTCCAAATAAATCTTCATGGATGATTTAGAGTATAGAATTTCAACTACCCACTAAATGATCATACTGGATCAATAGGATTTACTAGTATAAGATATTGTATCTGAGAAAGGTGAATATAATTTAAAATATTTTTTGTCTGTCTCATGGGATTCATGCCTTGGTAGTTAAGTGCGCTACTAGAGCTGGAAAATATATGATGTCTTTTTCTTGGGAAATTATAGTCTCTCAAGTAGAAAACAAATTTTACCCTCCACAGTACTGTGTCTTTTTATTGTTTAGCCAATTAAATAATATAATGTTTTAATATAACTCCTGTGAATTTTCAAATTTCACCAGTGACATTCCTGTTATCCCATGAGTCCTCAAAGGTAACCAGAGGAAAATTATTCTTAATTTGAGAACAGAAAAAAATTATGTTGTTTAATGAAGTTTTCAAACTTCATATTTTGTTCATATTTACTTCATACCCGGAAATAATTTTGATGTAGAATGCACTGAAATACTTCATGAATTAATTCCCTGGTTTTAGATACATAATAGATTTCATAATAGATAATCTCACTTTTACGCAGAATTCTTAGAATTGTAAATCAGCAAAGCCAATGCACAATGCAGTACAGTAAACAACAACAATCAAAGCAAAATAAAAAAACCCAACTGCATTCTGGTGATTGATACTGTAATTTTTTCAATACAGGCCTCAGGCACTTTCAATTATACCCCACTCCCCTAGCTTTTCAGCTCCCATATGTCAAGAATACAAACGGGCGAGAGGCAAAATTCTCCCACCTCAGGTAGGAGAGCTAAGTGAAGTATTTCATATATTCTGTATTCTCAGAAAATCTCTGAAACACTGGCAAAGTTCCACAGTCAGAAGGTGGTAGCACCACCTTCTCAAACTCATATATGAAGGACAAGAAGACCCAAAGAGAATGATTTTGAGCTCACAGCTCTATCCTGCATTTCATGCTCTACAAGGGTAATGTCCTTTCCCCCATCCTACAGACCCTATTGTCATCAACTTGTGTGAAGAAGGTCATGGTTTGCCTAAAAGAAGGAAGTTTTTTACTTTTTCCTGACACCCACAAGAGCCAGCCCTTACAAGAACAAACTCTGCTACATAAAGGAGTGAAGAAACACCTGCTGATATCCACAGAGAAAGCCACCGCACCCCCAGAGAATGACATGGGTAGCACTCTGCAGCATATGGTCCTGTAAGAAAAGCACACTGAAGACGCCTTACTTCAAATTCAATACCCACCAACAAGGGGAGAGGACCTAGGAGAAAAGCGATCATGCCAGAAGTCTTTGTGGGATGATGATCATGGTTTCTCACACTAAACCCACTTATTATCCCTCTTTACCGTTAGTCATTAACCACTTGAGTGAAATGTTCTACTAAATTAAAAAATGAATGTGAGAATAAAGTAAGACAGATGAATTTATTCCCTCAACACTATGACAGAAATTTTGTAAACTCCAGGTATATCTACATTTGAACTTTGTAAACTCCAGATATAACTACATTTGAACTTCCAACAGCAATTTCACATTTCAAATGCTGAAGCTGTTGTCCTGTCAGCAGCAGTTAACTTCCCATGATTAACATCCATTAACAGATTGGGAAAAAAATCCCAAACCCTTAAGTTTTTCAGAACTCAGAGATATAGGCAATTAAAGATGCCAAAATCTTTTACATTTTTTGTGAGGGAGTCCATAACAAAATGAGGTATTTTCATGGTTTAACCCCAGCCGGCAACTAAGCCCCACACAGCTGCTTGCTCACTTCCCCACAGTGGGATGGGGGAGAGAATCAGAAAAGTGAGAAAACTCGTGGGTTGAGATAAAGACAGTTTAATAGGGAAAGCAAAAGCCACGCACACAAGCAAAGCAAAACAAGGAATTCCTTCACTACTTCCCATTGGCAGGCAGGTGTTCAGCCATCTCCAGGAAAGCAGGGCTCCATCACACATAGCGGTTACTTGGGAAGACAAAACGCCATCACTCCGAATACATCCCCCTTCCTTCTTCTTCCCCCAGCTTTATATGATGAGCATGACATCATATGGTATGGAATATCCCTTTGGTCTGTTGGGGTCAGCTGTCCCAGCTGTGTCCTCTCCCAGCTTCTTGTGCACCCCCAGCCTCCTCGCTGGTGGGGTGGGGTGGGGTGAGAAGAAGAAAAGGCCTTGGCTCTGTGTAAGCACTGCTCAGCAGTAACGAAAACATCCCTGTGTTATCAACACTGTTTTCAGCACAAATCCAAAACACAGCCCCATACGAGATACTATGAAGAAAATTAACTCTATCCAAGCCAAAACCAGCACAGGTATTCTTAATCTTTTATTTATACACACATACAAATGTATTCTATTCTATTCTATACAGGAAAGATGAGTGAAGATTCATTGACAAAATGTTTCTGGTCCTTAATAATTACAGTCATTCACTCTGTGAACAGCTAGATCATTAATAGGGATTTTTGCTTACCTCCTGTTTTGATGAGCCAACAAACATTCTCATTTAATTTCATTTCACTTCCATCACACTTAGAGGTAAGCTATATTCCCCACTAGCATATATTTTACTGTCTTCAACTTCATTATATTGGAGAAGTACTTGAAGCAGTCTGTCATTTCACTGGTGCATCTGAAGTTATTTTAGAGGTGTCAAACAATAGCAGGCCCAGAGATTTCTGTTCTTCCAAATCTTTCCCACACTTGTCCTAGAAATATTGCACACATGCTGAATCCTTGTCCCATCCTCTGGCTGATAGAAAACCAGTTACTGTAGTGTGTTGCTACTCACAGTCTTCTCTCTCCCTGCTGACAGAAACTTGTGATGAGTTCAGTGAGATGGCTTAAAGTTCCCACATCTGGAAACCTAGAGCTGGTCAAGTCAGATGGTGTCAAAATTTTTGAGAAGCTGAACACACGATCAGTGTAGGATTGTACTGCCCTCCTTTTATCAGTGATGTTACAGATGGTTGTGATTAGGTCATATGAGCCTTTCTTCTCTCTGAATCCGCCCTTTAACTTCATGTGATCCTTCATCATATGGACAAGGACTTTGTTCTTAGGCAGAATCTGGAAGATGTTATGATTGTAATAACACTTTGTTATGCTGTCTTTTCTTTGCTGAGGGCAAAACGATTACCTTTGTCCACTTATTTTTCTGGCTATCCCGACATCAGTGCAAATTTGTCACATGAGATCAGCTCTGATCACCAATTGCTTTTATCGGTTCTCATAACACATTAGCTACTGCTGTTCTTTTTAAGGATAAGCACATACTTGGTTCCTCTTACTCAACTAATAGCTTTTGCTCTGTTCTCTTTTTGTCATCATCCTATGTGGTGAATAGCTCTCATGAAGCATGTGGACTGATGCATTCAGCAAGATGTTTAATATTAGTAGCTTTAAACTCTGAGACCATCCTGAGGCCTACAGCCTGTCACAGCTTTGCAAATTAGCTGGTTCACCATATTCACACAATGAGAAACCATGACCTAAAGTTGTCTTAACACACAGACATTATCTGCGAAAGCAAAAATGAAAGAAAAGTTGTATAAGAATTGATAGGTAAATGTAATTATCAAAAAAGTTCATTCTTTACATCATTAAAATACAGTACTGGATTCTGAATTCTTCCTACTTATTGGCAGGTCATGATCTTGTCACTCCAGCAGGCAGGAGAAAAAGATAGCCCTTCAAAGTGGCGAAATAAAAGAAAGCTGCATGTAGATATTCTTTTTCCAAAAAATTGTATTTGGCTGCCCTTTTCCTTTCTGAATGACACGGAGCTGAGCCATTGTTATGGACTTCTGGTATGGTTATATTACCTTGTATTATTCATAATTTGGGTAGCGGAATCCTTCTGACTATTGATTCAAGTAGTCCAAGTAATTGCCTTGAAGATATTTGCATGATGTGGCTGGTGGCGTATCACTCCTAATCACTAACCAATTCTTCAGGTTTTGTCTAAGTTGTGTCCTCCAACAAACCAACTTGGTTTGTGCAATTAGCAAAGCTCTTCCTTATATAACTGTCCTAGCCAATAGCCCTGAGCACATTCTTGTGTAGTAAATACAGGAGAACCTGATGCTCCAGTCTCACCACTACAATTTCTGTTTGCCAGCTTCAATACAGTCAGATTCAATCATTAAATTAAAGAATGATGAGGCATTTACCCCATAGACCAAGCCAATCTGACATCTGTGGGCAAAGAGAGTGGTTCTGGGTACACGCAAATGCTGGTGAAGCCTGGGAATAGCAGAACTGCAGGGATGTTGATAGGAGCATAGACATGACTATGTTCACAGATAACTCAAGCACGCATTCATTATGTGTGCTTTGTCACTTCTTACCATCCCATTATCACTTTCTGGCAGTGTCTCTTTGCAGATAACTCCTTTGTGGGAGTACCTTGAATTTCTAGACTGTACCTAGCTGCCATAACTGAGTAATTATGATACAGGAACTACACTACTCCTAGTAGGAGCCTTAGTTTGTGAATTGTCAACATTTACTTGGAGTGGTGTTAGTAGTGATGCCGAAAACAAACAACTGTTCAATAAATATTATTTTATTCTGTACTTGGAAGCAAGTAGGGCATTGTATTTGCATTCTTTATGGATGATGAACTACTTTCTAATCCATTAGTGAATGAAAAACTATGTCTAGCAGGAATAAATATTTTAAATCATCAAACCTAAATAACATGAGCATAAGAGGGGTTTGGGTTTTTTTTAAAGACATCCTATTGCACTCATAGCCCAATTATACTAATTTGTAATTAATCTTGGAAATCACGAAAATTTCACAGGTCTGGAAGAGTCTTACACTGAAGAAAAAAAAGAAAAAGAAAAAAAAAGGAATGACTCGCTGTGAGATTAATTCAGAAATAATTTAAATGAGAACTTTGGCATAAAGGTTTAACATTGAGGTTAGTTAATTGTAAAGTGATGTAGTAGAACTAGAATGGCTTTGGTGGGAGGAATAAAACAGAATCCCCAGCAGAGGCATCTATTGGTGCTGTTCTTGCTTTCCCTCTCCTTCACTGCTGGCTACCTGCACTTCAAAGTCCAGGTGTCATCCTGGCTTGTACTAACACAAGTAGTGAATGATTCACCCAACACATATCTTCAGGTCTTTCTTGTAGATATGTTTTCGTTAAGTTTGATTGTTTGGATTCATTGTAGGTGTAACTGAAAGAAATTTAAAGGGATGCGATATATGAGAAGTCATATTAGATAATTTAATAGTCTCTTTTGGGCTTTAAACTTAATGTTATAAGACTATGATTGTTTTCTTATGACCCATGTGGAAGGAATTTTACCTATTCCTACAAACTGCAAGTATCTCCTATGGATATTCCTAGTCATACTCACCACTTTCCACTGGAGCATGCAAGGCCATTGAGGTCTTATATTTCTGCTCTCAGTTGATATGCATACTACAAACAAATACACCTGCAGAAGAAGAACTTGATAAAAATAAATTAAGCATAACCAAGAGTTATTAACATGTCTGAAACTTGAGCAAAATCCCTTTGGAATAATGGTACCTATATGTCATTGTAAATACACTAATTTCAGATATTTGAATTCTTATTTACAATTACATTCATATTTTTTAAAAGTCTTAGAAAATATGAAAAGACATCTTAGTGTCCCTGACAAAAATAAAAATTCCCAGCTTACAAAGTAATAAAAAGTAAATTTTTACATTTGCTCTCTGTCTTTTTAGTTTCAACAGCATATTTGCAGTTAGATTTATGAAATTGGAGATGTTTTCCTTAATTTATGATGCCTAGATTCTGTTTATAATATTACATCATAGTCATTTTTTTAATTGAGTTAAAAGAATTCATCAGCTTTTGATTCTTTATAAATGCATCTAGTGTTTTCAGGTCTAGGAAGATGTATTATTAAATGCTTGCAATTCTGTTCAACCAACAGGCAATAAGAGGGTAAACAAAGAGGTCTTCCTCCCAGGCCAGAATTAGAGGAGTTAGATATTTGTGTGGCCTTATTCTCTTAGCTAACCAGGGCCTTTACATGGAGGAGATCAAATGGTCTATAGTCGAATATAACTTTCTGCCTGATGTAGGACTCAGACTACATTACGCTCTGAGAGAAAATCCTCAGCAATGTGGAAATGCTTTTCATAGAAGAAACAAGTGGAAGGTTAAGAAGACTGGCTGACTTGGAGTTACATGTGGTGAATCTGAGAGGACACAGGAATTTCTGAGATCCCTCAATTGTACCTTTAGTGGTTGCTTTACTGAAAAACATAATAAGCAAAGAGGACAATTAGTGGAAAATTCTGCAAGGGGACTACAAGGGTTACTCACACCTCCTAACTGTTCCTGTGAAATTTTGCATAGTGAATTACGACAGAGTAAACTGTCACATCAGAAGCAAATCTCTACAGCTAACTCCAATTATCCACTAATCCTTCCAGAAATTGCTTAGAGTGGGAGAGGCTGGAGGAAAGGGGTGGGGGATGCAACACCAGTACTTCAAGATCCAGCTTTTTCTAAGAGGAAGAGAAGCAATTCCAAAAAAAAGATTGCATATTAATGAAGGTCCAAGAAGAAATTTGCTCTAAGTGGTGTATGAACACCTTGTTAAAATAAGACCCCAAGAAGAGCAGTTTGGGGATGTCTCTGTTTGTTTCCTGAAGGAGTAAAAGAACCTGTGAGAAAAATTAAAAGGGTGCAAACTACATATTGACCATCCTCTTTTAAGAGGTTTGGCAATTTTTTCTGGATTCTCCTAGTATTAGTCAATATATTAGACTAATTCAGGCAATGTAACTAGCCTGGGAAATACGGAAATATTACAGTTTAATCTAAAAGTAGAAAACCAATATTAAATTGAGAGAACACATTTTTATCTATGTCAAAACACAGCTTAGCATTGTTATGGATCAGCAAAGGACTAGCAAATTATTTACTTTTTCATTTGTGACAGTTTGTGATAAATGTATTTACAATGTTTTATCCATATTTCTTTATTCTACCTAAGTTTCAGAACACGTTGATTTGCTATTAAAATAGCTATTCTGTACAATAGCTTCTTGAAAAGTTGGTTTCTGGTCATTTAGACCATGTGACATGAACAATTCATGGCATAGTTTTCAATACTTCTCCCAAAAGCTTCAATACTTCTCCCAAAGCTTCTGAAAATATACCATTCTGGATTCACTTTTGCAGCTGCTCAGAAGACATCCCAGGCAAAACTATGAAGAAATGCTTTATGATCTAAAGTGAATAATGACTCTTTCTTCAACATAAATACTTCCATAAGTAAGAAGAAATGAAAAAGTATAAAGTAATTTGTACTATTCCCACAAAATATTTCTTTAATATTCTGTTAGCATAATTGATTAGAACCGTTTTTAAAAACCTTCCTAAGTATTCTGAATTTAACAAGTGTGATTTACAGCTACTCCTGCCTGTAGAGCCAATCTTATATGAAGCTGAAATACTTTACTTAATAAAAAACAACAACTATTGCTCATGTCAAGCAAAAGAAAGCGTAAAGATGTTTAAAGGTTTTAATGGATTTCTTCAAAGCAGTAGTATATCAAACACTAAAAATTGTAAATATGTTTGGAAACAGATAGCAAAGATTTGTTAAAAACACGTCACATTTTTCTCTTTAGAACAACTACTAATGTTAGAAACTCTATTCATCTTTTACAAAATGTCCAGAATTATTTCCCAAACCGATCAGCTTTGTACATTTTTAATATTTAGCAAATACAATTATTTTTCCATGTTAATTTAAGAAACGTTATGAATATGTTGTATTCAATTGAATTTTTGTACATTTAAGTAAGATAACTTTTTTTCATTAAATCATTACTTCCACCATTTTTCAAGATGCTTGAACTTTCATTACTAATATGGAAATGTTGCTTAGATTTTTGTTACTATTTTTCTCAGTCTCTGATTACTTTACCATTGTCTGTGCTGCTCTGGGAAAAAAAAAAAAAGGGTTGTCATACAATTTAAAGTTTCAGTACTTCTGGAAAATTTCTTCCTAACTTTCTGTTCTTACATCTGTAGTGTGTCATTTTTTGAATGTTTTGTACATTAAACTTTGTACTTAATGTTTTGTACTTAAACTTTTCTCTCTGACTTTCATTACATAATACGCATTTCCCTGCTCTTTACAAACAAGCAAGTAATTCACATATGATGCTATTAGCCATTTCTTTTGTATTGTGATAGTAAACACACTAATTTCAGATATTTGAATTCTTATTTACAATTACATTCATATTTTTTAAAAGTCTTAGAAAATATGAAAAGACATCTTAGTGTCCCTGACAAAAATAAAAATTCCCAGCTTACAAAGTAATAAAAAGTAAATTTTTACATTTGCTCTCTGTCTTTTTAGTTTCAACAGCATATTTGCAGTTAGATTTATGAAATTGGAGATGTTTTCTTTAATTTATGATGCCTAGATTCTGTTTATAATATTACATCATAGTCATTTTTTTAATTGAGTTAAAAGAATTCATCAGCTTTTGATTCTTTATAAATGCATCTAGTGTTTTCAGGTCTAGGAAGATGTATTATTAAATGCTTGCAATTCTGTTCAACCAACAGGCAATAAGAGGGTAAACAAAGAGGTCTTCCTCCCAGGCCAGAATTAGAGGAGTTAGATATTTGTGTGGCCTTATTCTCTTAGCTAACCAGGGCCTTTACATGGAGGAGATCAAATGGTCTATAGTCGAATATAACTTTCTGCCTGATGTAGGGCTCAGACTACATTACGCTCTGAGAGAAAATCTTATTTCAGTTGTTGCTGAGCAGTGCTTACACTAAGTGAAGGACTTTTCAGCTTCTCATATTGCCCTGCCAGCGAGGAGACTGGGGGTGCACAAGAAGCTGGGAGGGGACACAACCAGGACAGCTGACCCAAACTGGCCAAAGGGATATTCCATACCATATGACGTCATACTGAACAAAAAACTGGAGAGGTTGGCTGGGGGGGGTGGGACTGCTGCTTGGGAACTGGCTGGGCATCGGTCAGTGAGTGGTGAGCAATTGCATTGTGCATCACTTGTTTTGTATATTCTTTTATCATTATTATTATTTTCCCTTCCTTTTCTGTCTTACTAAATTGTCTTTATCTCAACTCATGAGTTTTACCTTTTTTCAGATTCTCTCCCCCATCCCACTAAGGGGGCAGTGGGCAAACGACTCTGTGGTGTTTAGCTGCCTGCCGGGTTAAACCACAACAGGCAGCAAGTTAGGGGATGATTGCCAAGAGTTGTACAAACACCATTAAGCAATAAATTTGAGAAAATTACATGATTATGGAGTTCTCTGGTTTGTATACTATGCAAAATAATCCACCATTTTTCATAAATATGGCAAAAGAATATTTTGTATCATTGGATAGATTTTAGAAAGCCAAAAACATAATGAACATGAGAAAGATTTTGAAGAGGAGTTTGCTATAAGAACAACTAAAACATCAGTTTTATCAACATTATTCTCATCCTAAATCCACAACACAGCACTATATCAGCTACTAGGCAGAAAATTAACTCTATCCCAGCTGAAACGAGGACACTTCCTCATATTGTCTGGAATATTTTTAGAGATGGTCACAATTAACAACAAGTTTGGTTATTTTAAATTTTTGGGTTTAATTCAAACTTATTAGTTGTTCATTGATTAAATTGTTTTTTATTTACTGTATTCACTTTTCCATCATCCAATGAGTTTTATTACTTCTATTATGTTATTTCTCTTTAAACTAAATTATTTGAAGCTGATATTCATATATAGACAAAATGTGGCGGTATGTGATAGATAAGTTCTTATTAGCATGCATTTGGGATAACTATGTTATTAATGAATGGGAGAGCCATGAATGAGCTATATAAGACAACTAAACTGAGTGGCAGAAATATTCTTTATGATGCTACCAATTTTCCCAGGATTTGAGGGTTGTTCAATGGCTGGTTTACAAGGGAAATGTATGGGACAGTATCCCATCTAACTGAACAGGAACAAAAGATTGGAATTGCACAGCTACTTGTTTTGAGTAACTTGAACTCCCTGTAGTAAGCAGAGGCTTGTGGCATTTCTCTGCTTCATTCCACCAGAAGCCACAACCCAAAACCCAAACTTCTAAGCTTCCATGACCCTTTAGTTTGGGGAGAGAAATATCAATATCTTTCTACTTTTTTCAGTACAGTTGTAAGACAAATAGGACTGAATTGTCATTGTACAATTCCTTTAATTCTTCATACATTTTAAATGTTCTCACTATTCTGCTAGTCCCTGAATGAGTCATTCTTCTTTCCTTACTGTCTTTGACTCTTTTCCTTTTTTTTTCTTCTGTTTGCCATATTGTGTGTAGTAATATGCATATAAGTTTTACTGTTGCTTTTTTTTTCTTCTAGGCTACTTTGTGTCTTTAAGCAATGAAACAGCTTTATTCAATTATATGTCCTGAAGAATAAGCAAACTTCTTTTTAACAAGGAAAAATCTTTTAAACCGTTTACAGTTTCCATTTCCATTTTTTCCTGACTTTTAAAATGTTTCTCAGCAAAGTTTCTGTCCTTGACAAGCTATCCTTTTCAAAATCCCAAATGTATATAATAAGCCCACTCTATTTGCATACATGCTCATGTATTGAATATAACATAAAATAAATCATGACAGAAGTCTTGTATAAACACCCCCCCTTGTTGAATATACATTTATTTTTTAAAAAAGTTTAAAATTGGTCTTTTTATTTTAGAGGTTCTTATGACAAGCAAGAGTGAAAGCTCTGCAATATTATAGGAGACTTCACCATGAAAGACAGGCTAGCTTTTCTCTTGGTCCTTTCTCATTCATTCTGTACTGGTACTCATAAGCTTCCAGGATGATCTGCTCCTGAGTTATCAATGGTTCAGAAATCTGTGGAATTTTTTTTTAGAGAGGGTCACATTTTTTTTTGCTTTCTAGATCTTCCTCATTGCTTCCCCTTTTTGAGGGGAGGACCAAGGAATTTAAGCAAGGGGGAACCTTTTTTAATATCAGTCTATGCTATTAGCTGCCCTATTGCATGCCACAAAAATCCAGATATTATGAATAAACCCATTACATAAGCATACTATTTGCTAGAATGATCAGGTGTTTTATTAGTTGAGACACACATTTTAATTGTCATCTTCAGGTTTCAGTGCTGAGATAATCAGGAGCAATTAACAACCACTGGGTTCAGAGATATTTTTTTTAAAAATGAGATCCTTCTTTCTGGCGCATATTTACATGACAGCTTAACCCAGAGAGTGTGCAGTCATCTTGTGCAGCTGGCCCATCATATTGTGTTTCAGAAGTTGAAGTTTACATCAAGCGTAATGAGCTTCTCCAGACTTTTTGCAGGAAAAAAAGGTGTGGCTTCTAATTAAATTGTGTGACTTACAGTGGGATTTTTTTAAAAAATGCCTTCTAAAAAATAGAGGCCTTGGTTGTCTCTATATTTACTTTTATGCAGAACAGAAAGTAGTATAAATCCAGGGGTACAACACTTGGTAATGGCCTTTCTAATCAAGCCCCTGCTTGGTTACTGCATCCCAGCATTTACACCACCTGGATGCTCACAAGTCTATGGGGCCGGATGGGATCCACCCAAGGGTACTGAGGGAGCTGGCGGAGGCGCTCGCTGAGCCGCTCTCCATCATTTACCAGCAGTTCTAATGAAAGTGGAAAGTCCTGGATGACTGGAGGCTCGCCAATGTGACGCCAATCTATAAGAAGGGCCGGAAGGAGGATCCGGGGAACTACAGGCTGGTCAGCCTGACCTCGGTGCCGGGGAAGATCATGGAGCGGTTCGTTTTGAGGGCGCTCACGAGCCATGTCCGGGACAACCAGGGGATCAGGCCCAGCCAGCACGGGTTCATGGAAGGCAGGTCCTGTTTGACCAACCTGATCTCCTTCTATGACCAGGTGACCCACCTCGTGGATGAGGGAAAGGCTGTGGATGTGGTCTACTTGGACTTCAGTAAGGCCTTTGACACTGTCTCCCACAGCATTCTCCTAGAGAAGCTGGCAGCTCACGGCTTAGACAGGTGCACTCTTCGCTGGGTAAAAAACTGGCTGGACGGCCGAGCCCAGAGAGTTGTGGTCAATGGAGTTAAATCCAGTTGGCGGCCGGTCACGAGCGGTGTTCCCCAGGGCTCAGTATTGGGGCCGGTCTTGTTCAATATCTTTATCAATGATCTGGACGAGGGGATCGAGTGCTCCCTCAGTAAGTTTGCAGACGACACCAAGTTGGGTGGGAGTGTTGATCTGCTGGAGGGTAGGAAGGCTCTGCAGAGGGACCTGGACAGGCTGGATCGATGGGCCGAGGCCAACTGTATGAGGTTCAACAAGGCCAAGTGCCGGGTCCTGCACTTCGGCCACAACAACTCCATGCAATGCTACAGGCTTGGGGAAGAGTAGCTGGAAAGCTGCCCAGAGGAAAAGGACCTGGGGGTGCTGATTGACAGCCGGCTGAACATGAGCCGGCAGTGTGCTCAGGTGGCCAAGAAGGCCAACGGCATCCTGGCCTGTATTAGGAATAGTGTGGCCAGCAGGAGAAGGGAGGTGATCGTGCCCCTGTACTCGGCACTGGTGAGGCCGCACCTCGAATCCTGTGTTCAGTTTTGGGCCCCTCACTACAAGAAGGACATGGAGGTGCTGGAGCGTGTCCAGAGGAGGGCAACGAAGCTGGTGAAGGGCCTGGAGCACAAGCCTTATGAGGAGCGGCTGAGGGAACTGGGGTTGTTTAGCCTGGAGAAGAGGAGGCTGAGGGGAGACCTCATTGCGCTCTACAACTACCTGAAAGGAGGTTGTAGTGAGGTGGGTGTTGGTCTCTTCTCCCAAGTAACTAGCGATAGGACAAGAGGAAATGGCCTCAAGTTGCGCCAAGGGAGGTTTAGATTGGACATTAGGAGAAATTTCTTTACTGAAAGAGTGATCAGGCCTTGGAACAGGCTGCCCAGGGAAGTGGTGGAGTCACCATCCCTGGAAGTATTTAAAAGACGTGTAGATGAGGCCCTTAGGGACATGGTTTAGTGGACATGGTGTGTTGGGTTGACGGTTGGACACGATGATCTTAGAGGTCTTTTCCAACCTGTATGATTCTATGATTCTACGATTTGCGTCCCTGGAGATGTGACTTACTAGTGCACAGTGTGCAGTGAACAAACGTCATTATAATGCTTCAAATTTTATTCTCAATTTATGTACCTCTCATTTGCCACTCCACAGAGGTAATCCTGGGTTTTGGACCTGGAGATGAAATTTGTCTTTTAGTGAATTATAAAAACCTGAAAGTTGCACAGATAAGTTGTATCTCATTAAATGTTGCAGAAGGCTTTCAGACTCTATAGTGGAACACCATTGCTGCTGGGTTTATCCCTAAAATGCAACACATTTATTCAACAACAGCTTCCTATACACTGTCGAATTTCAAAGGTGGAAGCTTTTGTCCTTTTAAATGAGCATGTTTCCAAAGGTAAAATAACATAGATCAAAATTCAGCCTCTGCCCAAGAAATGTTCAGAGTTCTTTCTTTCTGCCCAGCCTTTTTCTTGTCCTCCAGGGATATCTTAGATTCAGCATAAAGTATTGATATTTTACAAAAGAGAAGTAAAAAGACATAATCCTTAAATTTTCTATTGAAGATGATGTGGAGGCAGAGTCCCACAGTGCTAAAAATAGTTTATGATTTTTCTTCTTAAATAGAGATGGCAGAAAAATACTCACCAAGTTTGCAAAAATGAAGAGAACATAGAGACACTCTTGTCACTCAAAAAAAATACGCAAAAATCAGGAGTATTGTGGCAAGATATTCTTTAAATGGACTGCTTAACTTTGCTCTATTTGGGCAAGGTAGTGTTAAAACTATCTCTTTAGACTTCCTGTAAAAGTCAGAATTGGTTTCAGTTATTTAAGTTGAAATATCTGTACTACTTGCTTGGAATAGTGATGGAGGATGTCAAAGGGCATTCCTAAAGCTCAAACAAGCATTAATAGCACCTTCAATATTCTTACACACAGATTTAAACTCTTCGTTTGAAATCTTTATGGAAGCCAGAAAACTTGGTCTTGGAACCATTCTTGCTCAGACCCTGGAGGGTGAAGAGAAGATCATTACACATACTCCTAGTCTGCTGACTTAAGTGGAATGAAATTATGTAGTCTTTAAAGCAATAGAAGCACCATTTACAGTCAGGGCCCTGCGGCATTATGACCCTTCTTTCTCTAAGCTGTAGTTATTGGCAATGCCAGTGTGAGACCCACGGTTTAGACTCCACCTTCTCTCTTCATTACAAATGACCTTTGTAGTCCTGGACCCTCCATGTTTTTGATAGAGATGCCACACAGCCAACTGCACAGTGCAAGAAAGAAAGAAGAAGGAAACACCACATTTGCAGAAGGTGTATTTAAAAGTCATCCTCACGTGTCAGTCAGACTAAAGCAGCCATTTCTTGTTCTGTGCCCAACTCATATGCAACACACTGAACACCTTCCTACAAAGACTTCCAGTTTAAAATATTAGCAAAACATTAAAAATGCAGACTTGAGACTAGCAATTTATTTTCTTTCAGGTTATAAAAAAACTGTTTCTGTGAAAATACTCACTTTAGCTGTTGTCCATTCATCAGTGTCCCTGTTGTGTAAATATGGATGAAGCTCTTCTTTCATCTTTTGAGTTAAAGTTCAAGTGCATAAACAGGGCAGTGAGAGAACTCTGTCTTTTCCAAAGATTGGCTACAAGATTGTGCCTCCAGGGGTTTTAGTCTCGTACCTTTCACATACAGAAAAATCACATAATCCACCTACCACTAAAAAAATTCCCTGATCTTAGAGACTCAGTGATCACCCTCATATGAGCAAAATTTACCCACAATAGCCTTGTGGCACCTACTAAATCAGAAGTCAGGCTTTGACTTTTTTATTATTAATTTAGGCTTTAATTAATTAGTGGCTTCAAGGTCTTCCTTTTTGTTCGTCAACCAAAGACACATTGACCGAGTTGTCTACACTGCCAAGCAGCTAATATTTGAGCTGACATTAATGGAAGATGTAGACCTTCCAGACTTTCAAATTCAATCTTGCACTGGATATTTTCAAATTTTAAAAATGTGACAACATTTTTGAAAAATTTTGTTTCAATTTTCAGTCATATGGTTGTGAAAATGAGCTCTCCAAAATGTAAATTGACACTATACTGAGGATTTTACAGCCAGATAGGTACACAGGGCCTTTAAGAAGTAATTTCTCTTAGTTTGAAATATCTGAGTCTAATTATGAACTCTTACACAAAACACTGTTAAACTAAGCAGAAATCAAGCAACTAACAGGACCTTCTAGGTTTTCTAGGACTGTGAAGAGACCGCACCACAGAGATTGGAAGCAAGTACAATATTTACAACATGAATTAGTGGGAGGTTACATTACTTGGGTGGTTTTCAAGGTTCTCTATTCATGTTGAGCCTGCTTAGGGTTTAGAAACTTTGGGAGGGGTCTCCTATCACCCAACTTCATGTAATGCACAGTTTCTATCTAAGGTTTAATTTCTAGCTATACCCAAACTAGAAAAATAGGCTGTACCATAATAGCTTTTCCCACAAATGTTAACTTCTCACCAGTTTTCTTGTACCTTAGAACTACAGCGGTTATCTTCTCCCCTTTCTCCCCACATTCTGACCTCTCAAAAAACCTAGAAAATTTACTTGTCTACAAGATGTTTTACATATTTTCTGATTTCTTATGTCCCAAAGAATGGAGGTATAGAAGTGTGCTCTGGTATTATCTAAGAGGAACTGTATGAGACACATTTCAATTGAGCAAATCCAGTTTCCATCAGCTGAATATCTGCTCTAAGATACTATGTTTCCAATCACATCTGTCCTTGACAGTACATCATAAACAAATCATACTCATGAGTACTTGCAGCCATTTGTATACTCCTCCCACTCCTCCTAGTCAAGAAGATATTTGCTAAATCCAGACAAGTCTGGATTTAAGATCTGGTTTTCCTACTTTCTGTTCGCTATCTATGTTAAGATACACACCAGAAAACAGCAACCATTTCCAATATTGTTTTGTAGATGCAGTGAGGAATTTATTTTATCATTAATGGAAGAGGCTTTGTACGGAAAATAAGCCTTACATTACTATGTGCTTCAAGCTGTAAAAGGTGCTTGAGAGCTGTTTTGTTAACATGGCACACTGGCAGAAACTCAGGCTTTCAAAACATGATACAAAATTAAACAAATCATGTAAGAGCTAGACCCTAAATATAATAGACCTATTTCCATACTTAAGAGCCTTTTTTTGCCACTACATATAAGAATATAACTGTGAAATTCCCTTTAATGCTAATTTGAGACTATTGAATGTTTTGCTGTATAGTTCCAAAGTTAAATCTCCAAGTACTGTGCTAATCATACACCCCAAGATCCATATCTTCTGATTGTATTGAACTGTTCTCTGCAATTAAATGATTTCCCTTAAGAAAGCCTAAAGCCTCTGGAGCAAGAGATGCTTTTATAGGATGCATATAGGATGAGGGAATCTCAAATATTTAATGTCAGAAAGAGGACCTCATTACAGCCAGAGCCTCGGCTGAGCGTCTTATGCCTTAGAAAAAAGATACTGAAATTTTCCCAGGTTTTTAACAACAGTGCTCAAACTTGCAACAGAAGGTTAAGTAATCTAAAAACCTTAATCATGAAATGTTATAGTTATCTGTAGAAGATGAGCCTGAAGTAATAAGAGCACTTACTGTAGAAAATGTTGTTATATTTCATTTTCTGAATCTCCTGATGTCCAGTTGATGGGGGTGGGGAGGAGAGCCTGTATAGCAATAGTGCACAAGGAAAGCGATGTGTTTGCTAAGCTGATCAATAGCATGATTAACTTGGCCAAGCAAAAGACTGATCAATCTTATTATTGATCAGCTTAGCAAACATATTAGTGTGCCTGTGTAGTATGGCTACACTGTGTCTATTAGTGTTTCATCAGGATATACATGCATCGAGTTATTCAAATGAACTTGCAACAGATGCGTACTGTTTGTCCAGAACCAAAGCAGAGATAAATTGATCACAGTCTCTTGCACAGAAGGCAGAAAATGAACATTAGATTTGTACGTTCAAAAAAGTAGATTAGTTAAATATAGAATGAAAAATAAATCTTCCCTTATCACAATTTTTTTTACTGAGTCTCTATGACAGATAGTTGCATTTCTTAAAACAATTCCGTTCCTATTTTGACTTTTTTGGAAAACATAATGTCTTAGTTCAACAAAGACATACAAAATAGTTCTCCTGTAATGCTCCCTGAACTCTGAAACATGTCAGATTTTTTTTTTCCAATGGCAATGTGGCCTTGAAAGCCATACTTTAAAAATTGATGTAGCCTATGGATAAAAAAAAAATTGAACTGGGATTGTATAAGTGAGTTGGTGTTATCCAGCTGGATTCAGATCTAATCAATCAGCTCAAGGTTAGATGTCTGTGAAGATTCATTTTTTAAAGAAACTTGAGCATTTGTTTGTTTGTTGCTAAAAAAGGACTCCAAAAGGTTTGTGTTTCAGAGGTTAAATTTTAAAGACATTGTAGAACCATTTATATGTATTTCCATAACTGAGAGGATTTATAGTTTTAGACATGCTATCTACCCTGCTGATTATCAATCTTTTTCTGTTATCTCTCTCTATCTTCATCTTTCACTTTGTCTCTTCCTGTATAAACTCAGTCTTCATGGAACACCTCTGGATTCAGTAAAATTAAATAAAGAGTAAATTTTTCTTTCAATGTCTTATTTATAGAGAACTTGAAGTTACTCAGAAAGATGTTGCATTTTCATAACTCTCCGTTCTTTGCTTTTTTTTCAGCAGTTACCACGTATTATGTCCAGGACTAGTTTTGGAAAGATTTACAGATAACTGCAGAGAAATTCACATCATTAAGGTTTAGTTATGGCATTACAAGTCACACTCCTTCTCTGAACATCTGAGGTCAGGGTAGGATCCCTGGTTTTGTAACAAGCTGGTTATTACAATTAGTAGCAATGCTTAGACACTCACACAGTGTCTGAAAATCTGAAATAACCTCACTGATACTAATCCAGAACAAATCTTGATTTTGGTATGTAATTCAGAAGTTGTTCGAGTACAGTACCCACGATGCTACAAAAACTGGTAACCAAAGCACCGCCAAAAATGAAAGATGATGGTGACAAGAAGATACATTCAGGCTAGGTAGCAGACACAGCAGTCCAGCATATCATCTGCCAGTCAGTCTTTCTGGACAAATGTATTTTAACACTAGGCTAAACTTTAACATGGCCCTTTCCTCGGTTTTTTTCTGTAGGACCGTATGAGGTATCATAATCACCCTCACGGGGGACAGAAAAGGGGAAAGGCACACATGCTTTCTGAGGTATGTCTTTTCTTGCTCCTACAAGATTGTGCCATTGTGTATAAAACCAAGTTTATTGTCTTCAGAGGAGTCACTTCACGTTTCTGCCATCTGAGTCTTGCCTTTAAACTTCTGCATCAGAGAGCAAATCCATTATATCTCTTAAGGTTTCTATTATGGATTTATGCTAACTCCCTTTACATGTTTGAAATACTTTTTTTCTGATAATGATATGTATTGGTCTGTATCCTAGAATTTCAATACCTTATTTGAGGAATGTGGAAACATATTTTAAAGCCTTTCTTCTCAGTTCCCCTGTCACTCATATGTGTTATTTACATTTACATGTGTACTGAACAGCCCATCCACATTTCCATTATTTCTTTCCAGCTGGTACTTTATTTCAACTTCTTTAAAGTCAGAGTGTGGCAGACTTGCCATCCATCATTGTCTAAGAGCTCTTAATTTGGCTACGGGGAGTGTGAAAGCAAGTTAGAATGCTGTGCTAAGTCACAAATATAGGATCAGACAAGCCTTTGCTAAGTCTCTCAGTAATTATTAGAGCTCTTTGAAACCTGCTGGTTTCAGTTTGAATGAGTTCGGGTGAAAATCACTGGCGCTTAGTTTGTACATTTTCAAGACCTCTAGCTTTCACGGTGCATTCTGAGTTAACGTGAAACCAAAAATTCAGGTGAGATGCTTTGAATGCCTGAAAGAGTTTCCATATTGTTGCACAATACTCCCTTATATCTCTCAGTCTCAGAATAGATGAAAGCCATTGACAGAAGCAGCAGCAGAAATTAAGAAAAGGCTATGATTCTCAAAACCTGAAAGAGCAGAAACAGGGAAGCTACCTGGACACAAAGAACTACCTTATCTGAATGGGATCACAGGAAGGTTCATACCCATCCTATACCCAAGTGGTACCGGAGGTTCAGCCGCACAGCAATGCTGTCCTGAAGACTTTACCAAAGAATATTGTAAAAGGCTATCCACTTCTCCTGAAGTAGATGTTTCCTCATGCAAACTTGCAAACACCCACTGAGAGACTTACTGTGATCCTTTCTGCCAGGAAGTGAAAGATAGATTTTTTTGACCATGAAGAGCACAGATTAAAGAAATGCAATGCAGATTTGAATGCTTGAAGTCTGCTATAATTGAAACCTGTCTATCCCTCCCCCAGATGCTGACCCTTTGCTTTTGCTACTTGCTACAAATGCCTATGATGCTGCAAAGCCAAAGACAGTTTCCCAGATGGGTAAGAGTAATGCTAACTTAGGGAACATTTCTCTGATTTTTTTTTTCTTTCTCGTGTAGCCTTTACCCCATCAATTTTATTTTACCTTGAAGAAAATATAACATTTTTGTCATATTCATGGACCATTTAAAATGTGATAGTACTACACCAAATACACTGCCAGATAAACATTGATTTCTTAATTCAGAGCACTCAAACAGTCACACTTTTTCTCATCATGTGACAGACATGAAGTCCACTTCTTGAAAGTTTTCAGCAGGCATGTTTGCATGGATGGATAAAAACAGAGCCAGCCTCAACCTGCCTGTTTTCAGCCTGGCCAGGCAAAAGTCAGCTCTGGTCCAGAACAGAGGCATTAGCACAGAGCAGTCTAAGCCATACGTCTCATCTTTCAGCAGAGTATATTAGCTCAGACCCAGTGATTCATGAAAGCATCTGTAGGTCATACTAAATTCAGTGGACAGTTTCAGGTAATTATCTTCCATTAAAATATTAAAGGGTTTGGCCCTGATTTAACTGTTCCATTCTCTATAATTTTTACAGCTTCTCTCCTTTCTTCAAGGATTTTTTTTTCCTTATTGAGGTTCATTTTGCCGTTGATATGACCTGACAACAGACAACAGAATAGCAAGAACTGGCACTGAATTACATTGCTAAGCATCTTCACTTCTTCACTGAGTGAGTAGAAAATGGGTGTCAAATGCTCACACCAAAACAAACAGCTATTGAGATCAATACTAAATTTCAGACTGAGCCTTATTTCTACTCATCTGACTTTTTTTTTAAAGCATTAAAAATTATGTTGAAGACGGCTGGTTTTATGGGTACACCATAATATGAGTTAAGCCTCAGTGGCAGCATTTAATAATTCTGATCTCCAGATGCTTTTCTGACATTTTCTGAAAATTGTTCCAGGTGACTACAAATGGTACATAGTTGAATTAAAAAACATCACTAGGGATATTACAATTTTCTTTCTTAGCTTCTTCAGTCTTTGCCAGCTTGCTCTACACCTAATGTTTAAAGCCATGTAGTGGACTTAATAATATACAAAGAAATTCTAACCTTACTGCTCAGTATTACTGAAATTCGAAAAGGTTTTTGCTTCTCCTTTTCCTAAAATGCTTATGTAATTTTCCTTTTGCTTTCTTTTGAAGAATGTTGGTATCCATGAGCTAGAACTCTTTCTTTTCAATGATATTGTAGTTTGTAGCACTTTTATTTCCTGAAACAGAAACAGGCTTATCGCTCGCTCTCTTTTTTTAGTGTCCAGGGTGTAACGAACTAGTTAGCTCTAGTCATCCCCTTAGTAGTGATAAAACTCCATATGAACATGAACAAAACCAACCAACTGTTTTCAGTCATATTAATAGTTGTTTCTCATAGTTGTTACTCCGATCTCCTGTCACAGAAAGCATTTCTATTTTTATATGTTCTACACATACCTTTCTTTTCCTTTTAAATAGAGCAGTGAGCTTTATAATGGCCCCTCTTTCATCAGCTTCATAGATGCCATTCCACATCATACACTTGATTCTGACTCAAATGACTATGACTTCACCCCATCTGAAGTGGTCCTAACACTGTTTGTTTTTTTCCTCTAGTATCATTCCTATTATGGCCTGGATAATCGCTTTGGTTCAAGTAGAGATATGACATACCAGCATACGGAATTCTCATTAGGTATAGATAAACTGTGACATATTCTCAACCAATCAAATACAATGAACCTGCAAAATCACAACTGGATTTTCCACTACTTTTCTGTAACATTTGTATTTTGTCTATCTAACTTTTGTTAACATAATTTCTTGTTACAAGTTAATGTATATTTGAGTATATTTGATAGCTGGAAACAACTTTCTGAGGTTCATCCACAAAAGAACAAGGATTTAACTCATACACAAATGTGAATACAAATCACATTACACTGGTTAACTGTTAAGTTTGCTTAAGTAATCCCAGCATATAGAGGATTAAAAAGTCTGGCACAATGATATTTCCAAGAATTTATAACAAGCTTTCACTTTGTACGGTTTACCTCAGTGTGTACAAGGCCAAAGCAAATTGTTAGTACGTGATACTATCCTGAAATTCAGGATTCACAATATGACAACTTGGTACCCATGCTATCTTTATTCCAGTCAAAAATTAGCATGTAGAAAGTGTGTACAATCTCATTTCCTCTCTAAAGATTATTTCTCTGTCTTTCTTGATCACTCATTAATATAAAAAACTCTTGGGTTTTTTTTGGTTTTCTCATATTCCACTTTATTCTGATTCAAGTGCATTGATTTTTCCTTAATCAATCACTTAAATTATATTGCATTGAAGCATATGGCTTCTGAGTATACACCCACCCAAACCAGTTGACTTCCTCTCAGTCAATTTTTTGCTTCCATGTTATATACCAAAAGAAACTAAAATTAAAAAGACAAAAGTAAGAAAGATTCATTGTAATTGCCTCACACTCCTCTCTCACTCTTTACCACCTTAAAATGTTGCCTGGTACTATACATTAACATAGTCCCCAAGTAAACCTTTACAGTCTAAACAGATGAAGAAAAAGAGAAAATTGTCTCCACTTTGCTCCTGAAAAAGGCGCAGATACTAAACCACCTAGCCAAGGTTCTTCAGAATGTCACTAGCAGTGCCAAGAATAGAAGTCCAATTTTCTAAATATCTGTTTTGTATCTTATACAGAAAATTATCCAGAAAAAAAGAGGTCTATTTTCATGTAAGTATTATTATAACTGCCTAGTATATGTACTGGCAAACCTAATTTTGCCAAGCAAAATAACTTTTTTGGCATGCCTCACTTTTGATGTGATTTTCTGAGTAAAAAAATCTGATTGATACATCTGTATTGACAAAGCCTTCTGAGAAATTCTATGGAACTCATCCATCTGATGTGATTATTCAAGTTATGTCCTCCACAATTTGAGATCAGGAGGTCATCCCATTGGAAAAATTTGATTGGAACAAATATAAATAAAACTCTTCCTTGCAAAGAAAAGTAGTGGGCTTTGTACAAGGAAAATGTCAGATATCAGCCACTGAGCACAAGATGATCAGACCACTGAGCATAAGATGATCAGAGTAAGCACAGCTGAACATATGAACCATGCGATGTACCATGTTCATATGTTCGTGGTTCATATGTTCAGTTGTGCTTACTCTGAACTAGATGCAGAAATCTATAAAAAGCAATCTGGTAAATAATTTTATGATAGTTAAATTGTCATACTCGCATGAGTATGACCATTTCTACCACCTGTGGTAACAAATTCTGCAATAGGATGTCTGTCTGGAGGGAATCATGGATAGTAGGTAAGTAAGTATGACATTTAGGAGCTTTGCTTGGTTGCTTTTAAAGAGTTTTGGATGATGCAATAGTAGATAAGAAGATACATTTTCCATGAAGATTAGAAAGAATTCATAAGCATCCTTTTTTCATGTAACTGAATTCTGAAATAACACATGAATTTTAACAGATGACCATCAGAATGTGTTAAAGTGCAGTTTAAGTTACGTGATTCACCATTCTGTTTTTTCCCTGTTACTTTCTTGTACTTTATCTGTAGTTAACAGAACTTTTTGACTGCCTTAATTCAGGTAATCTAGCTGAAAATGCCATGTTTTGAATCCTAAAGACAAAACCCAAGAGTTCCTGCACTGAGAATATAGGCAGAACCAAGCCTGTACATCTTCTCAACCTTGCACTGCTCTTTCATCATGCATGTAACTGGGCGAGTAATATACTTCTCTGTGTCTATAGGCAGCCATCTTGGAATGATGCAATCTTGCCTTAGACCTGGGACCTTCCTCATGAAGAAAAATTATCCCATTCACTGTCTCCATACGGTAGTATAAAACTCCATTTATCTGAGCACGTATGGGTTAGCTCTTAGGTATATACTTCTCAGGTGGGGCTTACTTTCTTTAAACACAGCCTGCATTATCAACAGCTTGTATCCTGACTAAGTTTCTGTCCCTCGCTCTTGTTTTCCTCTCTTCCCGCCCCTGAATATCAGTGCTGCCAACAAGTTATTGACATCAATTACTAAATGGTTTTAAAATATTACCAACCACAGACACATTAAGCCACACATAAACAGTGTAAAAGTAGTGAACCCAGCATATAATTTGACAAATACTTATATATTTGCACATGTGTTTCTGGGTGTGTGCATCTATATATATATAAACATTCACACAAATAAATGCAAATATATGTTCAGATGCATACACACAATCATGTACAGGTGCAAGTTAACAGAAACGACAAGTCAAGGATACATAATTTTAACTCAAAGTTACTGCTTTCTCTACTAGAAGGCAAAGAAATGTTTACATTGATCACAAAGGGCCATGACCTAAAGTCATCATCTGGCTTTCAATAATAGTATAAGTTGTACCAAGCTTGACAGGGCAGCTAAACACAGTAGTGAGGATCTACATTCAGAGTCATGCACGTGCTAGCTCCACGACCACTGGTTAGCTGAGGATTATTAATCACAATAAGGAGAACTAATGGGTACGTGGAGAGGGGCTGCTTGTGTCTCAGTGGGTGGAATCTTGACAGAGCTGTCAGGAGATCCATAGTATAAGTGTAAGAGTGCAGAGTTGTTTCAGGCAAATAGTTCATATAACTGCTTTAAACTGTTCATGAAAGTCACTGCACATAACAGAGAATGAAGTGCTTAAGCAGTGGCACCAGAAACTTCAGGGATTTGCTTAAAATTCAGCCTGCATATTCCTAACAATCCGGTACATGTCTTTAAAATTTCAATGCACATCTGTGGGTGAATGCATGTTTTTTAAAGCTCTGTTTCACATTGTCCTAAGGTTCTCCACAAATGGTATTAATGTTAATGAGATCTCTATAGTCCTACAAAAGAGGTCATTGAGCATTACGCTTCATGCAGTCATATCATTGGGTTTCAGGTTGTGCAGTGGTAAGCCCTAGGAGATTGCCATTGTAGAAAGAGAATTGACTGAAACACAAAAGATCTGGAATTTGGTTGAAATCAATTTTCAAACAGTTCAGATGATTATCCGACACTCTCACAAGTTAATTTTTTGGGACAATTTTTTTATCCTCCCCCCCCTTTGAGATGATTCAGTTCTCCAGATCTCTGTGAAACTGCTGTGATCCAGGGCATCTCTCATTTCTCCATATTACGGAGCTCATTTCACTGTGTACTAGTAATGGAAGACAGCTCAAGACAGCTCTTCTTTTCTAAAAACAGGAACTCGAGAAAAATGAGGAGCCTCCCCACATGTTTCTAAAATCAACGCCTGGATGTAAGCAAAACAATAGGGGTCATTTCTTTGGTGTGGACAAAGTCAGCTATGTACAAAAGTATTGAAAATAGTTGTAGATAACATTGTGTCGACATAGCTGGGGGCAGGGGGGAAGCAAAAAGCAAAAAAAAAAGCTTTATTCTCTTTTTTAACAGTCAGCCTGAAATGTGTACTACCTAAAAGCAGACTAAAACACACGTCAGTAAAGACATCCACTGGGAATTATCACAGCTTCAGACAAAATGCATTATGGGAGAAAGCAATGGGAAATGGGAAAATTAGTCAAGGCTTCCTTTACAAGCATACCAGTTAGAATGGTGAAAGTAAACTATAAGAAGAAAATATTCTCCAAATTCTAATTCTAAACTAAAACTGGGGGTGTGGGAGGAAAATACGAATATGGTTTGTCTAGCAGCAAGAGTAAATAATGTCCTATGTCCTCCTTATGCTGCCAGGAACGCCTGCTGGCACAACTTTCTGCATTTCAGAAATGTCTACTCGTGAGTTTAGCAGACCTAAATAAAGGGTTTACCTAAGCACCAAGTTCTTGAGTTGCCACATTTCATTCTGCTTGTGTTAAAAAATGGCCTTTCAGGGCCTGGCCTCACTTTTAGAGGGTAACTCGTTTTTTTTCTTTCCTTTTGTTTCTTTTATTTTGAATTCTTCTTTTTTTTACTCCTGTAAGTCTTTTCTACACAAGCTGTACACCACCTTTAGCAGCTGCCATTAGCAGTGCAATACATTCGGAGATTTATTATGATGATATGAAGTGCAGCTCCTAAAATTGTTTTGCTTTTGAGCATACACAAGCCGTTTTGTTTTCCTGCCTGTTATTTTCCCGAAGTCCTTCATTCTGCCTTTGCCTGCCCAGCAATTGGTACGTTTTGGCAGTGTGGAAAGAAAGAAAAGCTACAATAACGCCTGAGCAGCCGAAGCCCTCACATGAATAAAGCACTTAAGACGAAGACTGTATAATTAAGTGAAGGCTTGCACTCAAGCCTCCCCTTGCAGCGAGGCGGTTATTAAGAGGAGAGAAACCCGCGATCATTACCCAGCAAAGAGTACGATGACTGGCTGCTCGGTGTCAGGCCTCCGGTGGCCGGCTTTGTCACCAGCGCGGAAAGGAGAGTTCACTTTCTGTCAAAACTGGCTTTGCCAAATGTTATCATTTTAAATGCCGTGAAAGAGAGAGAGCTGGGCCTAGGGGTATACACAGCCCCATATGCTGGTGACAGTGATACAAGTGTAATTCTAGACTATTAGAGTGACACATAAGATCATTTCTGCCCCAGAACATGAGACAGCTGAGGGGATTATGCAGGACAGGCTGTCACGCAATAAAATTTTCAGAAATCTGTTAACCCCAGCTCAGACCCAGTGAATATTTTATTGCTTAACACCGAGAAAAAGTATATTTATTAACTATAAAAAGATATAGCCGAGAGGTTGGGCAGATGAAAGGTTACAGGAAAACGAACTCACTTGATATCCTACCGTAAAAAGTAGCAGCGTGATCATGGAGCTAAGGAGAAGGAAAAATACCCTCACTGATCCGTATTTGCATCCGAGATAGAAATCACAGATAAAGATATGACAGTGAAATTAAAAAGAAGAATTCTATATGCTCCTGCAGTATACAATGGTCACTACAGCACGTGGAGAATATCATATGCATATATGATATCAAAATTTCTTGAAGCCTAGGGACACCTAGGCGAGATAGCATTTCAAATGAAATGTGCATAAATTGGGGGCTTAAAGCATATTGCTTTCTGTTAGCTCAACTATATTCTTCCAGAAGAAAACAGTGACTTTTTCTCAGAAATCTAGCAGTATTTTGTTATACTGAAATAACAGCATTTTCCGTGTTGCAAGGAGTGCATATTAGCCGAACCCTGATTAAAATTCATAGAAAGCAACACAAAGAATACACAAGGAGCCTGACTATCAGGTTATTATTCAACCACTATATAATGTTTGCATTACCCCTCCACTAGCTGTACAAAGGTATAAACACACATGCACAATTAAATCTACTATTTAAAGCTCATTGTTTCATTTGATATGTAAGTACTTTTCACTGAAACTGGAGTTGTGTTCATAACCTGAGGGTTTTGTTCAACATTTAAGTGTTCCTTGCGAGAAGGTAAGTAGCAAAAGCAATTGTTAAGAAACTTTTTTCCCATTAAGAGAGTAAAATATATAGTAAATGATGATTATAATGAAGTATTAATATGTCAACTGGTTCCTCCTGAATGAAAAAGTAGGACTAGGCTTCGATATAAGATTTCAGAAATCATTTAAGAAAAGCCATTGCTATATGTATTATTAATATTCGTATTAAAAACATTCCAAAGTTAGTGTACGCAGTTTAATGTGTCTATGATTACAGGAGACAACATTCACCCAACAATGTCACAAAGCTCAGTAGAAAAAAAAAAAAAAACATGATACGCTTTTTGAAAACTCCCAACATCTGAATACTGTGTCCAGGGTGTAAGAGAAGCCCATGGGGGAGAACAAAAGCAACCCTTCTGCTAATTGACTGAAAAATTAGCCAGGTCCCCCTGTGGGAAGCACACAAGACAGCAGCAGATGGAGACAGCTTGGACACCGTGGCAAAAAAAGCTCCTCAAAACCTGCTGTGAATCTGCCTGCAATTATGGGTCACAACACTTTTCTTGTTTAACAGAACACAAGCAAGACAAACAGAGGACGTGAAAGCTGGAAAGGTCATAAACTGACTGTAAATCTATTATCTCAGATGAGAAACAACTGAAGTTCCTTAAAGTGTTCTAAGTTATGTGTTATTTAATGAGGTAAGTTAAATAGCTCCTTGTCAGTGGTGCTGTGAAAGGCTGTTTTGTGAGTAATCTGAAATAATTTGTTTTTTCTCTGACTTACTCTCTTTCCCCTTGTTTTGTTTTTTTATAGCATAACTTTTTCTATCCCCAGAATACCGGTGATTCTGGCTTAATAGGTGGATAGATGATTGAAAAATAGACCACCAATCCAACATTAAATAGGGCCTTTTGTCAGTTTGTGGGAAACAGATGTATAAATGTTTACTTTTGATACCTGAGCCCTTTATCACTGTCATTTCAATCTTACCTTTATCATGGTTTCTTTTAATTCTAAAATTCCTTAATTGTCGTTTCTGTGATTCAACTCTAGATACAAAAGTCACAAATATAAAAATGAAAAGTCCACTTTATCACTCTCACATACAAAACTTATGAAATCATTATTTTCGTTTGAAATATTGAAACTTTTATTTTTACTAAAAATACAAAGAACAATTTCCAAAGTAATTGAAATGGGATATATTTATTCGTACAGTTTCATTCAAAGATATTTTATTTTCTTGATGCATTCTAAAGATCAAGTCCTCTACCTGTTTCTTATTTGATAAAGACTATCATTGTTATGTTCCAAAAAGACAAAATTATGGATGAGGGAGGATTGTAGGGAATTAACCATTCATAAAATCTAAACAGGAAGACATTCATAGTCAATCATTATGAATAATCGATGCAAAGTAAATACAATAACGAACATGATAATGAATAAGCCAGTGTAAACATCTGGCTTAAAGTGCATAAGTAAAATACTTTATTTTATTTCACATTATTTTCCTACAGTTCCTTGTATGATGCTGTCATCCATCCAAATTAATATGCAGTTTCATTACCAATCTCCATTTTTTTTTAATCCCATCACCTTCCATGATAAATTTGCGGTAACATTCAGGGCCCTCTTGAAATTAATGGATATAGTCCATAAAAGTGAATTCTTATGTCTCTGAAGAGCTTCATTCCAGGTATTATTGCTTCTCCCATGTATAAGCCCCCACTCCTTTATGTCAACCTCCAGCATCAAAGCCTGAGGGCCTGATGCTGTAGCTGCACAAGGGTGGTTCCACTTTACTCAGAAGTCATTCCTGCTGGTTACTTTTGTGGATAAACATGGGAACACACAAAATACAGGGGCAGAATTTCACAGGGTGTAGAAAAGGAGCTTTTATCTGCAAGTAGTTTCCTTTCTGGTTTTACACATGGGTTACTCTCTAGGGCATTGTAACATATATTGCTTTATCTATAACAAGTACATAATAACAGTTATTTTCCATTTCCCAGCCTTTTTGGATCAGCTCTTCAAAAGCGCAGTATGCTTATTTACACTTTTTGCTTGAGCTTTTCATTCTCCACTGCTGAAATCGATGGCCTCGTTCCAGGGAACCCAAGCACATCACATGGACATTGGCAAGCACAAAACAGATTTTGCTCAGAACCACAGTCATTCATTTGCTTGTACTAAAATGATTTTTTCTGTTTTCAGCATATCTCATGCGCAGGTGGATTATTTTGTACTTATTAGGTAGCAAAATTTTTTAACCAGTTGCCGACAGATCCTGAAAAGAGGAAAAGTACATGCCCTCTGGTCTATGTTCTGTACCTGAGTAGATGCTGAATAGATTTATTTTTTTCCCACAAATTTTGAAAAGATAACAATACTTCTGAAAATGCTACACTGATAACACTAGAAAATGATGTTCTTTATTAAGGTGGAAACTAAGAAGAGCTTGTAAGATAATTAGAAAGTTGTCCTACTTTGAGATGTATCTCCACTCCTCATTTTCTGTAATGCAAAGCTTTTCCAGTTTATGGATACTCTGCCAAAAAATTCATGGGTATTTTTTTAAATATCTGTAGAGTAGAAACTGTATTACCTACCTCAGACTGTATTACCTTTAGTCTGTCTCTGTACAGACACTGCAACTTTCCTATTTTTATTCCTTTATGGGCACCAGGAACTATAGCAAGTCCTGGAAGAAAACATGAGGCCACATCACTAGATCCCGTTTGGAAGAAAAGATTTTCACTATGAAAGTGGCTCAATGTACTCTTGTTCCTACTGCATACCAAACCAAAGTGGCTTTTAAACTCTTGAGATTAAAGCACTAATTTGGGACTCACTCTGTGTCTATTTCCCAGCTCTGATTCAGACTTCCAGTGGCACGTACCTTAGTCGTTTATTGCATTAAGTTCTCCATCTATAAAATGGGTACAAGACATCCTGCTGGTTATGAGGGTTACAAGAATAAAAATAAGCAGTGTTTTGTGCCATGTTGAATTGCTATATCTATATGATCAACAGAAAAAAAAACCTGCAAGTGACACTTGGTCCTTTTACCCATTAAATGCATAACAATGCTCAATACAAGCATTGGTAGATTTCTCTTTGGTGTAGTTATGATGCTCAAGGTGACACTAAGTGCTGTGCAGGTATTGAGGAGTAAGACTGTATCCTATCCATTGACTGATAGTTGTCCAATAGCACTAGATATAAAAGACAGGAAAACTGCAAATGTGCATTTACACATCTCCGAGTCACGTGTTGCTCATGGAAATCTCAGATTGCAAATCCATAGTAATTCAATTTTGGGTTTTGTTGTTTTTTCCCTTGGAAAGCTCACTCTGCACATATAATAAGATAATATTCACCTATGCGTGTGGATTAAATAGAGATTTGACTTGTAGTATTGGTAGGTAGCAAGATTAATACAGAAGTGGTTTGCTTGATTTATGACATTACTAAAATGCATAGTGTTTCTTATTATGCATCTAATCTAAACTGGTGATAATCTAGTTTATACTCCAAAATTCAACTTTTCTTCTTTGCCTTAAAGTGTGTCAGCGTGCTAATTCAGGGACACTGAGGTTTTCTGTGAAATTGCTGATGAATAACACCAAATTGCTCTTCAGTCTTAAAGTGAAAAAAACAAAAGAGGAGCACTTGTTGAGTCCACAAGAAAAGTAAACCCACAGCCTGCAAGTAAAACTTCTGAATACAGTGCCACAGGTCTTCAAATAAGAGCTTTGGGGGGAAAAATTAAAAAAAGTCTATTTCTGCTCTTCTTTTGTGGGATGTGGCATTGCTATTTACAGAGCAAGTGATGAGGTTGTGAAATGAATATGGAATCACTCTTCAGTGTGCTAACTACAGGCTTCTCTTTCTAAACAAGAACATTTCCCTTTTGTTTTTCTATCTATAAAGGATGTGTACTGGCAAAGTGGAATCAGTGAAGCAAGTTGTAAATGAGAAAATGCACGAAAGAGAAGTAACGATCAGCGTACAAAAAGCAAAGCAAACCAAAAAGAATTAGTGCAGTGCAATGTCTGCACTGCCATGAAGGCTAGTCACTGCTATGTTGTGCTGCATTATGCAGCCATTGCTGCATTATATCAAGAAAAAAACAGCAGTGCTAGGTAGTCAAATCATCAATACATCAAACCATGCCATGCAGTTGCTGTGATTCTGTCATTTTCATGCTACTCTGCACAACTACAGCTGTCCAGGCTTTACCATCCAAGCTCTATGGTAGAAGCAGTAGCTTGCCATGTTCTCAGTGCAGTCACTCTTATCTTATACAGTGAATATAGCTTGAGTTCTTGAGTTCTTGCCATGCTGTCTAACCAGCAATGTGCTACCAGTTAGGGTACACTGTGCTTTACAATTGCTGCTGCAGACCCCACTTTGTTATATGATCTGTCATGCAAAGTCTGCTGCATGTTGTTGTGGAAGATATCAGGACTGTCGCACTGTGTCATTCTGCCCATACTTTGTTGTGAAACCTGGGCTTGCTGGGTTGCACAGGTAATGGGACACTATAGCTATACTATTTCCTCTACATTACATGCACACACATGCAATGTAAATCAGCCCTGAAGAACAAGGACATGAAATAGCATCAATGAAATAGTTCACTTTCTTTTACCCAGAAGACATGTCTTACTCCTCAAATAAGTGGCACAAAGTATCAAGGAAAATGCTTTGGAAGAGGTATTGGTCTAGACAATCTTTTAACTTTAATGTCCCCCTGTTTTTCCAGACTCAAGCAAACAACTACGAGGCAAGTTCTGAAAACTGGTATTTTGAGATTGTAACAGTTTCATTATGACTGCAAAATATTTTGCAAGTACTGCTTTCTGAGATTCTGACTTCAAGTACCAGTTCTTTTTCAGAACTTTTTATTCTGATACTTTTATTCTCTAAAAATATAAAAGAAGTTTTATGCCTTCTTACACTCTTCGCTGAGTAAAAAATTGGCTGGACGGCCGAGCCCAGAGAGTTGTGGTCAACGGAGTTAAATCCAGTTGGCGGCCCGTCACGAGCGGTGTTCCCCAGGGCTCAGTACTGGGGCCGGTCTTGTTCAATATCTTTATCAACGATCTGGACGAGGGGATCGAGTGCTCCCTCAGTAAGTTTGCAGATGACACCAAGTTGGGTGGGAGTGTTGATCTGCTCAAGGGTAGGAAGGCTCTGCAGAGGGACCTGGACAGGCTGGATCGATGGGCCGAGGCCAACTGTATGAGGTTCAACAAGGCCAAGTGCCGGGTCCTGCACTTCGGCCACAACAACCCCAGGCAACGCTACAGGCTTGGGGAAGAGTAGCTGGAAAGCTGCCCAGAGGAAAAGGACCTGGGGGTGCTGACTGACAGCTGGCTGAACATGAGCCGGCAGTGTGCTCAGGTGGCCAAGAAGGCCAACGGCATCCTGGCCTGTATTAGGAATAGTGTGGCCAGCAGGAGAAGGGAGGTGATCGTGCCCCTGTACTCGGCACTGGTGAGGCCGCACCTCGAATCCTGTGTTCAGTTTTGGGCCCCTCACTACAAGAAGGACATGGAGGTGCTGGAGCGTGTCCAGAGGAGGGCAACGAAGCTGGTGAAGGGCCTGGAGCACAAGCCTTATGAGGAGCGGCTGAGGGAACTGGGGTTGTTTAGCCTGGAGAAGAGGAGGCTGAGGGGAGACCTCATCGCACTCTACAACTACCTGAAAGGAGGTTGTAGTGAGGTGGGTGTTGGTCTCTTCTCCCAAGTCACTAGCGATAGGACGAGAGGAAATGGCCTCAAGTTGCGCCAAGGGAGGTTTAGATTGGACATTAGGAGAAATTTCTTTACTGAAAGAGTGATCAGGCCTTGGAACAGGCTGCCCAGGGAAGTGGTGGAGTCACCATCCCTGGAGGTATTTCAAAGACGTGTAGATGAGGCCCTTAGGGACATGGTTTAGTGGACATGGTGTGTTGGGTTGACGGTTGGACACGATGATCTTAGAGGTCTTTTCCAACCTGTATGATTCTATGATTTTATGATTCTATGATTCTCTAAATGCCTCTGATACACCAGTTTACATCTTCCCAGCCTTACCAAGAACAGAGAAAAGTCAATTAGGATCTTCTGTGGAAGACTAATGGTTGCTACCAGTGCAGGCAGCAAGAATGAAATCATGCGGAAGATGGTGTATATGATGCAAAGTGTTTTAGCTTTTGCTCAGGGGTTTTCTCTCCTATGTGCTCACTGAGTGCTTTTAGGCTTCTAGCTGAATAGAAGCATTCGACCTCGATGAAAAAACAAACCCACCATCAAAACAGCAAGAAGCCTATGAATTAACATTCTCAAGACTTTCAAGGACTGTTCTTTGAGATGAAAGACATGTCAGAGGTGGAAAACTCCTGTCCAGCTCTGAGGATCTATAAAGTCTGTGTGAATCAGGAGGGATGACACTGCTACACAGCCTTCTGGGAAACGTGTCAGTCTCCTCTCTTCTCTTACTATTCCTCTTCCTTAGCAGCTTCTTGGCTTCATGACCCTGTCACCAGGTTCTGAATGTGTCACTACAGTGTTCACTGTATTGGCAATCAGTTTGCTATAAGAGCATCACCCAGCACAGACTGATTACAAGAGGTAGTCTGATGCAGTGGCACTCCAAAACCCTAGTGTTAATTATTCACTCTCCACTAACTTAGTGAATGTCTCTCAAGGCTTGTGTGAAAGATAAATTAAATCCATAGCAGCTCTTGTTTGATACCCTTTCTGAAAGTGTCTTCAGACTTTCTGGACTACCACCTGTTAAAATGACCACCCTGGGAATGCATAAAATATATTTTAACTTTTTTTATGAAAGACATTTCTCCAGACTACCTCTCTTAAAAAAAAAAAAAACCTTGAATTAATAACTGACATGTGAAGACAGATTATTTGCAATTAGATTGATTAAAATATAAGGATTTAAGTATGTCTCCAGGGCAACTGCTCTTTGCCTGTGGATTCTTACTGCGATTCCATAAGGGCAGCACCATAAAGTCTTTTTAGAAGCCGTATTTTCATCAGTATTAATGGAAGATCAGTCCTTAAATGCTCATGTAGATTTGTACTGTACTGCTTATAAACAAAGCATAATAATAATGTTTTGTGATCAGAGCTATTACAGATTTGAATTCTAGCCGTGCCTGAAGGCCAGGGTCCACATCAACAGCAAAGAGTTAGATCCTCCTATTTCAGACACACACACACCGTTTGCTGCTTCTGAAAAAACCCAGCCCTACCACTAATCTTCACAATAGAACTTAGTACCATGTTTTGATGCAGAATGCTATAGGAGTCAGTCATTGGGTCCCAACAAAATTGGCAATCCAAAGAATTTTGTTGTGTTAATGACTAACAGATTATAGGAGACTCCATGAATTAGAGAACAAGTTCTTTGTTCTAAATGAACAGGAAAGCCAAAGGGGAAACAAACAAACAAACAAACAAACAAACAAACAATATTACTCTAACTGTGAAAATATCATTGAAAACAAAATTTAAAAACTCAGTTAGAGCAATGACATCATAACTCATAACTCTTCTCAAAGCTGGACAACCATTTTCAAAGATTTTAAATCAAGATATTTGGATATAGTCAAAGTTGGTTTGCAAGTTCTAGTAGGGCACACTTTATTGAACAAGTCTTAGTAACTACTAACTTAAATATGGAGAAACCAAGTGTGTGTATATACGCATATGCTTGTCAGTATTTTCATCTCTGGTCCTAACCAAAATCAGGAATTTGGAGGTCTGCCCATTTCTAATCCACAAAATAATGTAAATATGTAGCTAAGGCTGCCATCCTTATCTCTCTCCATTGCACTTTTTGTAGCACGTGTAGTAATGTCAAAATACAAGAGTATGTTATAAGCCTGAAGTGAAAGCCTTAGCTGATGCTCTTACTTTGGATTATTTTTCTTACTTTAAATCCTGTGGATTTAGTGCATAGGGTTTGGGGCTTTTTTTTTTCTTCTTTTTTTGCATGCTCATGTCCAGTATATAAATAAATACCAATACTGTTATTGCAATATCAATCAAATAAATAAAATACACAAAAGCCTATGTTGTTAGAACAATTTTAATATAACTACATTGCATATTTGTGTTACAACCTAACCTTGAATTTCTGACTGTCTAGTAGTTTCCCTAGGTTTCATATTGGCCATGTATTGATATACAGAAAGAAAAAACCATCATATTTTGATGTTCTGAGCATTCTAATCCTCTGGGAACTAACTTATCTGAAAGAAAACTGCACCATTTGACAGCACCTTTAAGACTTAAAAATTCAAGTTATTTCACCAGGCTACAGCACTGCATCTTTATGTATATATTTGTTGTAAAGTTAGCATAAGTTTGACCTTTCTCTCAGAATCAGACCTGCCACTCATAAGAATTGCCCAGGCTCTGGAGCGCCCATTCAAAGTCTTAGCACATGTCCCAGCTCAATGACTTAGGCTGTGATGACAGAGTACAAGCAATTCCAATTATATCATGCTTGCCATGTGACCAATCCACTGCAATAGTAGACATTTCTGAAAACTTAGTCACCATTATTGAAACTGTTGTGCATGATTTTTGAAGGAATCGATGCCCAAGTTTAGGTTTTCCCAAGCATAGTATGAAAAATATGAGATCAAGATGCCAGCAAATCAGGAATGCAGATGAAATGTTTTAATTTGAAGGAAAAAAAATCTGCAAAATTTCATGTTATCTATAGTATTCTGACCTACTGATCTACCAAGAAGCACAAAAAAGAAGAGAAGAGGAGGAAGAGTCTACTAGGCTTGTTTCCTTCAAGAATTTTCAGAAATGAGGATGGCCAAAAAAAATCCTTCAGTGGAGAATTACCCTCAAATAGGAGCATAACTAGCAGGGTAGTGCTTCCAGTACTAGTCAACATTTTCATAGATAATCTTAAAACAAAGATGAAAACCTACTAATAATCTTGGGATAACACACAGACTTTGGTTCCATGAGAACAATTACATGAGCAGGACAGTCTGCAGGAGCAGCTTATGTGGTAAACTGAGTCTATTCAAATAAAACATGTTTTCATGCAGTTAAATTTGTACACATACATCCAGAAGCAAGTAATGTACAGACTGGGCGTACAAACTGGCAAACTGTGTCCTGGAAAGGACACAATAATTAACCAAATGAACATGAGTCCCCAGTACCGGATTCATAGACAGGGCCAGATAGGGTCACTCCAGGTTGCAGATACCAAGGAGTACTGAGCAAAAGTACAGGCAACTTTTCTGTGACTTTTTTTCCTATTATATATTGCATATGGATACATTACAAGTAGATCTACTGTTTCTATCTGTAATGGGACTTGACAGTTGCCCCAGTGACAGAACAAGAGGCAGTGGGCACAAACTGAAACAAAAGAGGTTATCTCTGAACTTATGGAAAAGCTGTTTTTCCTGTGAGGGTGACTGAGCGCTGGCACAGGTTGCCCAGAGAGGTTGTAGAGTCTCCATCCTTGGAGATATTCAAAACGTGACTGGACATGGTCCTGGGCAACTGGCTCTAGGTGGCCCTGCTTGAGCAGGGGGGTTGGCCTAGATGACTTCCAGAGTTCCCTTCCAATCTCAACCACGCTGTGATTCTGTGACAGATTGTCAAAGAAACAAAAGGGACACAGAAACAATGGAAGATCTTTCAGCAAGAGCCTTGGAAATCTCAGTCAAAAATTATATGAGAGATGGCTTGATTAGATTTCTGTATCTTCATGAAAAAGAAAGGAAATATTTTTAATAATTATTGGTACAGTAAGAATCAGTTGCTGGAAGTTGAAATCAGGCAAACTCCGTACTTAAGAATATTGTTGTATGAGAGAATTATTTCTAAGTATTGAAGTAGGCCAGGAAGAAAGGTGCTGAGGTATTCCTGAGATCTTTCAACTCAAAAGTAGATGCCTTCCTGTCATTCGTGTATTAGGAAAATGTAGATATCAAAGAATGTGCTCAGCACTTTGGTAACTTGAAGAACAGAGGCCTCTCCAGGAGTCTAGAGGATCTGAAGCTCCATTCTGTGAATCTGTAGCAACATGGTATCTTCCTGTAATAGAAGACATAGTTAACTAGATGCTGAAAGGCATGAGATGGACATAATGAGCAGAAAAAGCAGTTTGATGAAATTTGAACAGAAACTAAAGATCAGTCTTTTTTTTTTTTTTACTATTGTACTTGCTGTTCTCACCTTGTGCATGAGCAAAGGCCAGAAGCCAAGAGGTCTAGGGTCTGCCCTTCATGTTCCTTTCCTCCTTCTGACAGGGCTCAGGCCGAGGCTTTCAGAAGAAAGAGTCTGAATCTAGTCTTCAAAATCCCTTGCTTAGTCATCAAATAAGAACCCTGTTTTGCTACAGTGCAGAGGACAAAGTCCCTGCTTCCGAGGTAATACAGACCGTCTGTGACGGCTGCATCTTGCATGTGAGACTGGAACATTATCTTACTGAAGAGGTGGATTAGAAAGCGGCATTAGGGCAAACTTATTATCATATCCAAAAGTTAAGGGAAACACTGTTTGTCTTGTTGTATTCTTTTTCCTCTGTTGTCTGGGCATTGGGGAAGAATTTTTATCTTTCTATGTCAACAAGACATGAATAGCTCAATTCTGATCCTGCTCATATTGTCCAAATTTAAGAGTACATGATGTAAAGTTAATAAGATCAATGCTTTACATTAACTTGTAAACAGTATATATTGTGATGTTACAAAGGACCTTTCAAAAATTCTGCATTATACCCTCAATCTTACTATGGGCTAAATTGTGAGACCAAATCAACTAATTAAAAATAAATGTGCACCTTCTCCCTCCATATCTTCACCCCCTCAAACTTAGTAGGAACAACTTCCTTCCTGAAAAATCATTGCATTTTCAAAGATTAACTCATGCTATGTTAGCTACACAAGGTGGGGAGAAATGATGCCTTTGTTTTTAAGAGATAAAAATCTGTTTAGGTCATTTTCCTGCCTTCCTCATTCAAAATGTCTCACTTGGTGTGAGCATACAATATGGAAGATATACTATTACCACTGCTAAATAGCTAGAAATTCAGTAGAGCATGAGATGAACAGATTGACAGAGGGAAGAACTCATTAACACTCCTCCTATGTTCTACTCATATCTGTTTACATTATACACTTATATGTAGATTATATACATAGATATGTATACATATTTTTCATGCCTCACTACATGTGTTTTCTCTGGTGATTCCAACCCCTTCTAAGCACATTCAAGAAATTGATTGTGCACAATAATGCACTTACCACTTGTCCATGAGGGAAAGGGTTTGATGCATCACAGAAATGAATATTTGACTTGGAAGAAAAGGTCTTTGAAATTTTTTTCCTGCATATGGTGTATGAAAATCCTTCATAAATGATGTATAACATTTCTATGAATTGGGACCTAATGTAACAATAGCTCTTGTAACAATATCTGAAATTGAAAAGCAATTATGAAAGTATGTCCTGCTGGAGTAAAATGTCTACTTTTGCCATTTGGCTACCACACAGCACAGAGCAAATATTTGAAGCTGGAATTAAGA